>NC_046155.1:21396629-21618585 GCF_011064425.1 Rattus rattus | reverse complement strand
GGTCCCCAGGCTCAGGCTTGCTCGCTGGGTGTTGCCTATGAGCTTCCACGCCTCAGCCGACATTTTCTTAAAGGAGATACAGAGGCTATACCCAACCTCTAGGCCAAGCCTGGATCACAAACCCTGTGGGATGATCAGTCAGGAAAGCAGAGCAGAAGTGTCTCGACACTATTGCAGAAATCTACACCTGGTGAATATACAAAGAACAACTGCCCACGGGGCGATCACCTCCCCTCCCCCCAGTTGATACTTCTCCAACGCAACCCCTATGCCTAAGGCCCAGAGAAGGCAGAAAGACTGCAAGAGTCAGACGACCAGCATGTCTTTTGTGAGAGAGTGTCTTCTATAGATGACAGAGAAACTGTACCCATGAAATTTCAGCAGTATGGTCACCAAAGCAGGACCTGCACAATGGCAACACCAGTTGACATATCATATCCAATGAGGATGGGAGACATCTCAAAAGGCCCCACCCCTAACTGAAGAGTTAAAGGCAATTAATCACTGCTGAGAGAGGGAGCATCTGAGGCCCCTGGCTGGTTGTCCAACACCAAGTAGTCAGCCCTAAACACATAGAAAAGTTAGCAACACTGAGTGAACTCAGCAGATTGTATTTACACATGCATATGTATATTGTATACATGTATGCATGTGTGTGCATGTAATAATAGTAATTAAGAAAGAACATGATATGAATTTGAGAGGGAGTAGCAGTCATGGGAGGAATTAGAGGGAGGAGAAAAAGGGAGAAGAATGATGTAAATATAATATTCATGCGTAAAATTCCTAAAAAATAAAATTAAATTAAAAAAATGAAGAAATATACATGGCAATTCAATATATGAAAAGAAAGTGCACATGGGATGTTGTGAGGGAAATGTTACACCAAGTCAGAGTCACACACCAGTATACCCATCAGAATGCTGAGACAAAGATGTAATGGAAACCTGACAGAAACCAACAGCCGCAAAAACAATGCTCCTAAGAGTCTCAGTCATTGCAGCTGAGAAAGTAGGGTCATGTGTCCTCTTTGGAAAATATTTTGAGAAATTGCTCAAAAAACAAAAGCATGCATTTATCTAATTCTTAGGTGTTTAATCAAGAGAAATAAAAATTTGTACCTGAATATTTATAGCAGCAGAGCAGTGAATTAGCAAGCCATGGGTCTATCTACATGACAATAAAACGTAAAGAGCAGAGTAATGAATGCCAGTGTCAATACGATGCATGACAGAAACCTATGTTACAAATGCTGCCTATTTTTTGTTGCCATTCTGGAAAAGGCAAAACTAGTGATGAGAGCTAGTGATGAGGGCTGATCAAGCTATTTTGTCTTCTGTTTGCAGTAGTTATTAACGGGTTACACATTTGTCAAAACTCGTAGAGCTATACACCAAAGGTGTGCATTTCAATGAATCTCACTGAAAATTATAGGGAAATACCATGAGTGTTTTAGGGAGACACACTGGGAATTAAAAGAAGCTACAAGATGGGCCCTAACGTACTGAAGAGTCAGGGAAGATTGAAGAAGTGTCCTTAAGTTGAACTATGAAAAAAGGGATTTAGAGAGCTGGGGGGAGAAGTTTTAGATCGAAGAATGGCCATTCTTTTGTATCACTGAGTTACATATTTGTGGACTCAACCAACCGTGAAAAGAAAAGAATATCATCTCCATTCAGATTCCCAGAAGGTGCTATGCAGGCTGGTGGGCAAGCATAGTCGATGGTTTCACCCATGTGTGAATCCTGTATGTTATAACAGTGACCTCAAGAGCAAAACATGCCTACTGGTGCAACTGTGGCATGACTGTTTGGGGTGTAACCAACTGCGTTTTATATTTGTTTGTTTGTTTAATTGGATTTCAGACCTAATTAATGGGAGTGAGCATATGCTTGGTATTGTAATCCTGATCAGAAGTCCACCTATGGGGAAATCACAGGTTCTGAATGGGGAGTTTCCTACTGTTGTTTTTCTAAGTGTCATGTAGACAAAGTACATTCTAAGAATGTACATTATGAATGTACATTAAGAATGCATGACATTTTTTATTCATCTACAAAGAAAGTTTTCCTGTTTGTATTAATATTTCACTATAATATTGATATAATTTTGCTAATATATACACTTTAGTAAAGTTTCTAGATCTATGTCTAACACTAATGCCTATATAGATATAATGAACATGCTACTAAATGTAAAAGTTAATATATGCCATTTACAATAGAAATTAAAATAAAAACTTTAGAATAAATACAATATATAAACAAGACCGTTATGAAGATTTGTAAATGTTTGTTGAAAGTATATTAGTTCTTTATGGCAACTGCTGTAGTTTGAACCTGAAATGGCTTTCAAGGCTCATATTTTGAGTGTGTTCTTTGAGAGGCTATGGAGCCTTCCAGAAGTAGGGCCTAGCTCCTGGAGGAAGTGTGGTAGGGGTGGGCCTCTGAAGATTACCATTGTGCTTCTGGTGATGTGAGTGAACTTCTCTTCCATGCTTTCTTGGATACAATGGACTGATAGCCTCTGAAACCAGGAACCTTACGTTGCTTCTGTTAAGTATCATGGTCATAGCAACTCAAAGACTCAATTCACTTATCATGATGAGTTATCAAAGACTTGGTGGCTCAAATAGACCGAAATTATTCTCTTACAGTTCTGCATGTCACAAGTGCAAAACCATAACACTGTTAGGCCACATAATGCTGTAACCCTTTAATACAACTCCTTGGCTTGTGCTGACCCTCAAACAAATCATTTTTGGTGCTACTTTATAACTGCAATTTTGCTACTGTTATGAATTGTCGCATAAATATCTGACATGCAGATGGTCTCAGGTGACCCCTGTGAAAGAATTGTTCGGCCCCTAAGGGGTGGTGACCCTCACACTGACAACTGTTGTGAATCTAGAGATTCCTTCCCTGTCTGTGACAGCCTCTGGTGAATCTCTGCTGTGGCTTGTGATCACAGAATGTCAGCGTTTCTTCTTCTTTTCACAGCTTCTTTTTCTTTTTTCTTTTTATTCTTTATAAAATAAAGATTTATTTATTTATATATGTGAGTACACTATCGCTGTCTTCAGACACACCAGAAGAGGGCATTGGATCCCATTACAGATGGTTGTGAGCCACCATGTGGTTTTGCTGGGAATTGAACTCAGGACCTCCGGAAGGGCAGTTAGTGCTCTAACCACTGAACAGCTTCTTTTTCTTGTCCCTTTATTCTCTTCTATCTCTGTGACATTTGTATTAGATTTAAGGCCACCTGAATCTTTAAAGATTTTTTAATCTCAAGATCACTCATTACGTTGGAAAGAACTTCTTCAAAGTTACGTTCATAAGTTCTGTGGATAACAACACAGACGCATCTTCCAGAACCACTGTTCAGTTTACCACATATACTAATGTCATAAATGGAGCAACACAACACGTTCATGGCTATAAAGACATTAATCTTTGCCAAGCCGATTTTATCTATTAGCTCAATTCAAAAAGGAACATCAAAACGCTCCTTAAAAACCAACTGCAGGAGATGTGAACTCACAGAGACCGAGGCAGCGCACAGGGCCTGCACTGGGCTGCACCACCAGAGTCCTAGAGCTGAAAGGTAAAGTGGACACCTTCCTCCGTCCCTAACACAGAGGCAATCACGAACTGAGAACCAACACTTGCAAATGAAAATTTAGTTTTCTCCTAGCAAGTCTCACTGGGAAAACAAACTCTGTATATTTTTTAAAAAAAGATTTATTTACTTTTATATGCATTGGTGTTTGGCCTGCATGAATGTCTGTGTGAGGATGTCAAATCCTTGGAACTGGAGTTACAGAAAGTTGCGAGCTGCCGTGTGGGTGCTGAGAATTGAATCCAAATCCTCCGGAAGAGCATCCAGTGCTCTTACCTACTGAGCCATCTTTCCAACCCCAGAAACAAATGACTTTTAAGGGCAGGCTACGAGTCTAGGAGTAGACAGAAAGCAAACTCCGTGGTATCTTTGCCTGGTGATTCTTTGTCTCATAATGTCAACTCAGGGCTTATTTTTATTAAATCAATCGCCCTCCCCAAAACATGCACACATTTATAGAGTATATATTATATATAAGAGAGAATATATAATATGTAATATATATTATCTTTTTACTACAAGTAAAAATAAATGAATAAATTATGGCTTCTGAATGTGTGAATGTGTGGTCTCTGTGTCTTTATATGTTTCTTGGGCTCTCTCTCTTTTCTCTCTCTCTCTCTCTCTCTCTCTCTCTCTCTCTCTCTCTTCCTTTTACCCCTCCCAGCCGAGTGTTCCTCATCCCATATCTTCCCATCTCCAGGAGGATGTCTCCACCCCACCCCACCAGTTCTCTAAAGTCCCTGGGACCTCCTGTCTCTTGAGGGTTGGGTGCATCTTCTCTGACTGAACCCAGACCCTGGAGTCCTCTGCTGTATATATGTTGGAGGCCTCATCTCAGCGGGTGTATGCTGCCTTGTTGGTGATCCAGTGTTTGAGAAATCTCAGGGGTCCAGGTTAATTGAAGCTGCTGGTCCTACAGGGTCACCCTCCTCCTTAGCTTCCTCCAGCTTTTCCCTAATTCATCCACAGGGATCAGCAGCTTCTGTTCATTGGTTGGGTGCAAATCTATACATCTGACTCTTTCAGCTGCTTGTTGAGTCTTTTGGAGGACAGACATAGGTCCCTTTTTGTGAGTGCTCCATAGCCTCAGCAGTGGTGTCAGGTCTTGGGGCCTCCCCTTGAGCTGGATCCCACTTTGGGGCTGTCACTGGACCTTCTTTTCCTCAGGTTCTTCTCCATTTCCATCTTTGCAGTTCTTTTAGACTGGAACAATAATGGGTCAGAGTTTTGACTGTGGGATAGCAACCTCATCCTTCACTTGATGCCCTGTCTTTTGCTGGAGGTGGGCTCAACAAGTTCCCTCTCCTCACTGTAGGGCATTTCATCTAGGGTTCCCCCTTTCAGTCCTGAGTTCTCACCTCCCAAGTCTCTGGTACATTCTAGTGGGTCCTTCCATCCTCCTTCCTCCTGAGGTCAGCTGTTTCCATTCTTTCTGCTGGCCCTCAGGGCTTCAGTCTTTTCATCATGATCCCCTCTCCCACATCCTTTTTCCCTTCCAGGTCCCTAGATTACAAACTGGTACAACCACTCTGGAAATCTATTTGAAGATTCTTCTGAAAATTGGAAATAGATCTACCTGAAGACCCAGCAAAACCACTCTTGGGAATGTACCCAAAAGATGCCTCACCATGCCACAGGGGCATGCATGTATTCCACAATGTTCATAGTGGCCTTATTTGTGATAACCAGAAGCTGGAAACAACCTAGATGTCCCACAATAGAAGAATGGATACAGAAAATATGGTTCATTTACACAATGGAGCACTACTCAGCTATTAAGACTGAGGACATCCTGAGTTTTGCAGGCAAATGGATGGAACTAGAAAATATCATCTTGAGTGAGGTAACTCAGATCCAAAAGGACACGCATGGTATGTACTCACTAATAAGTGTATATTAGCCAAAAAAACCAAACCAAACCAAAACGAAAACCAAGTACCGGATGCCCAAGATACATTCCACAGAACTCAAAGGTCAACAAGCTAAAGGGCCCAAGTGAGGAAACCTCAGTCCCACTTGGGAGGGAGAAGAAAGCAACCACAAGGGAAGAAGGAGTGTGGACTCTTTTTCTTTTGTTTGTTTGCTTTGTCCTGTTATGACGTGTTAGTTTTTGTCATACAATATCATATCACTTCATATCATATCATATCATATCATAATTCCTTAGAAGCCCTTTGTTTTGTAATGAAAGACAGAAAGGGAATGGGTCTGGATGGGAGAGGCAGAGATGGGAGGAACTCAGAGGAATAGAAGGAGGGGAAACCATAATAATAATAAATGAGAAAAAATCATAAATTTTCAATAAAACAACAAAATTCAACAACAGAAGTTTTATTAATTATGATGACAGATATAGAAATGACTTTTACTTGTCAGTAGCATTTACAAAGTTCAGAGTATTTATATGAACTAACAACAACCCTCAAATAACTGCAGGAAAGGATGTGACCAACGAGACTTATCAAGGTATTTGGAAACTATTCTGAGGAAGATCATGTATTGGCAGTGTAAAGTTAAACAGATATTTATGTGGACTCTTAGTAAGTACGAGATGTGATGTTACAGGGTCTCTGTGGATGACTTTCTAGAAAGCATTCCACGGCAATAGGTTATCCGCATTTAGAAACTGAAATTCAATTTTTGCCTTATAGGATGTCCAAATATCAATACTATTGATACATAGTATCATAGATACTGTGCAAAGATACTTAGATGCATGCAAGCCAAATTTCAATACTATTTGAAGAAACATAAAATAAATTTTACATAATAAGCAAAGAGATAATAGTTTCATAAGCAAGAAAGATAGTACTAATCGTAAAAGCTAAACATAGCACACTTGGCTACATTAAACTTAGGACATTTACAAGTAGAAAGATGTCAAAAATACAGTGAAAAGATGAGCTATAAATATTTAGAATTCAAACAACAAAGGATGGATATCAGAATATGTAAATAATTTCTGAAAAATTAAGGAAAATGCTAGCCAATGGACTGACTCTGGGCTCCAACTGCATAGGTAGCAATGAATAGCCTAGTAAGAGCACCAGTGGAAGGGGAAGCCCTTGGTCCTGCCAAGTCTGAACCCCATGCAGAACGTGATTGTTGGGGAGGGCAGAAATGGGGGGAGGTTGGGGAGGGAACACCCATATAGAAGGGGGGGGAGGGGTTAGGGGATGTTGGCTTGAAACTGGGAAAGGGAATAACAATTGAAATGTAAATAAGAAATACCCAAGTTAATAAAGATGGAGAAAAAAAAAAAATGCTAGCCAAATATATTTGTTTCTAAGCATTATTATATATCTATATCTATGTCTATCATCTATCTATCATCTATCACCTATCAATCTCTCCCCTCCCTCTCTGCACACACACACCCACCCACCCACACACACACACACACCCACCCACACACACACACTCTGAGGTATATTCTAATATAAAATTGGACAAAACACATAAGCATCATTAACCCAAATATGAAGTTGGAAACAAACAATTAGGAAAGAGTTTATTTAAGGCAAGAGTTACGTGGCCATAAAACACATGCACAAATTTTACAGACTAATTACTCGAAAATGGTGCAAGAGACTCTGTGGTTACAGCACACTGGTTGTTACCAAGGCATCACACATGTACTGACTGATTGGCTGCTGGTAGCTTGTGTCACACTCTCCAGGAAGGATGCCATGGTAAGCAGTAATAAGGCAATGCTCAAAGTTATTGCTGTAGATCCATCATCCCACCTCCAAGAGGCTAAGCTGAGCTGCCATGTGGTTGCTGGGAATTGAAACCCCATCCTCTGGAAGAGAAGTCATCACTCTTAACCACAGAGCACTTCTCCAACCCAAGAAGCTAAGCTGAAATGGTTGAAGGTTGAAATTATATGAGACTTAGGAATGTGTGAGATCATGACTCTTGTCCCCCAGACCATGTTAATTCAGATTAGAGAGATCATTTTGTGCAAAGTATGGATGCTTCACCTGTCAGTTAAAAAGCCCAAGGCCTATAGCTTAGTCAGGAAATAGAGGTGGGTCCTCAGGAGGAGAAAGAATTCTGGGAGAGAAGGAGGTGGGGAGAAGAGCCCAAAATGGGTAAGGAGATGGATGTGTGGTATACCTGAGCACAGGTAACCAGCCATGTGACAAAATGTAGGTTAAAATAAATGGGTATCTTTAGTTATGATCTAGTCAGAGTAGAGCTAGCTATATGGGCCTGGTATCTGTAAATTTAATTTGAGTCTGAGTCCCAGTCTCTTTCTGGGAGCATGGGGCTGGGAGGCAGAACCTGGACTTAACTTCAACAGTTCAGCCTTTACACAAGTTTGCAGAGCTTTTGAATTTTGTCTTTAATGTGGAAGAGAAAGTGTGAAAAGTATTCACGTTTTAATCATGGAAACAAATGAATTTAGAAGACACAAATGAGACATCTGAGCTAGCCAAACCTGTAACTAAGTTTCCTTGGGTTTGAGAAGCAACAGAAAGTCTTGATAGGGGTAGATTATGTAGTGCAAATTGTCCAAGCATTTGGGATTAGAAGACAGCGTTAGTCCATAAGTATCAAGTATCAAGTAGTACACTCCTGGGGAGTCAGCAAGAGTAGTACACTCCTTTTGCCCAGGAGCTTACAGAAGCTTGTAGACAGATGATGTGTTCAAGAATGTTCACAGAAGCAAGGTTCAAACTCGCAAATTAGTGCTGGCAACCTATGTCTTGGGGGTAAAAATATGAACAAATAAACCATGATATAGCCTTATGAAGGGACAACATGGACCATAGAGATGGATGGACCGCAGCTGCTCACATAGTCACAGGGGAGCCTTTGAGCCAAATATCAAGTCAAAGAAAATTAACATGTCATAGCATAAGATATTCAAGTTTTAAAAATTTATAATTTATTTATGCTTTTTTTTACATCATAAACTGGACAGCTCGCAGGGTTGGTTTGGGTAAGGTGAGCAAAGCCTTCGCCTTACTTGCAATTTAAGGGGGTGCCAACAGTTTTCAAGATAAACTGTCCTTTGTTTTTGTACTTAAAAATATGAAATGGGCAGAAGATAGCCCTCGAGTCACTTCCTGTAATCGTATATACACCAGGGCTTGGGGCTAGACTGAGGCAAATGCATCTGTGATGTAAAAGCGCAGGCAAGGCCAAATCCTGTTTTTATCAAAGAGTTTCATATTTTGCTTGTCATATTTAGCTTTGAATTTTAAAATAAGCATGAAAGAATGGGCTGTCTTGATTATGGGCCTTGCTTGGGCATTCTTAGGCTTCATAACTTGCAAGAGTCTTATATACATATATTTTTAATGAAGGCTCAAAACTGAATAAAAAATGAAACATAAAGGAGAAAAAGAGGGCTTCATGTGGGAGAGGAGGCGTAGCTGACAAAGAAGAGTGAGGAGGAGGGGCCAGCTAAGGGAGGGCACTTCTCCAAGGGTGATGTTTGCAAGTCTATTGGGTCAAGGCAGCTCCTGTTAAAATTAGCTAAACTTCCTTGTTAAGCCTGCCCCTTTTCAATCACCTAGACCCTGCCTAAGAATAGCTCAGCTGTAAGAAGAAAACACGTTGTGCATTCATGTGCATGGAACATAAATCACAAGGTAAAATTATGAAAAGCTATGTTTTTGAGCTATCAAGGCTTCGGATTTTGCTTTTTGCACTTGGAGTTGTCAACATAGCATATTAAGCTATGGGTGAGACTACTCGGTCACTACCTGCCGTTGCTGACCAGCATATTCCTTCCGTGTGTGTGTGTGTGTGTATGTGTGTGTGTGTGTGTGTGTGTGTGTGTGTGTGTTTGCATGTGTGCATGTCTGTCCATGAGCCATGAGTGTGTGTACAAGTGCATGTGTATACCTATGGATCTAGGCATACATGTTTGTGTGTGTACATATGTGTCTGTGTGTATGCATGTGTGTGTCTGTGTGTAGGCACACGTATGCATGGGTATGCCTTTGTGCATGCATGTGTCTCTGTGTACATATATGAATGTGCATATGAGTATGTCTGTGTGTATGCATGTGTTTGCATGTATATGTATTAGTGCATACATGTATGTCTGTATATGTGTGAATGTACATGTGAGTGTGCATGTGAGTGTGCACGTGTGTGTATGTCTGTGTGTGTGCATGTTTGTATACATGCATGTGTATCTGTGTGTGAGTGTATGCATATGTGTATGTCTGTGTGTGAGTGTGCATATGTGTGTGCATGTGTATGTGTGTGTATGTGTGTTCACATGCTCAGGGGCATGCATGCTATGGCACATGTATGGAGGGCAGACTCCTGTGGTATCAGTTCTTGCTTCCCACCTTGTTTGAGATGGTCTCTCTTATGGCTCACTATTGCATACATCAGACTAACTCACCTACTAGCCTCCAGAAATTCTCATGTCTTTGCCTCCCACCTCCCCACAGGAGTGCTGGGATTCCAAATGCATACTGTGCATTGGTCTTTGACGTGGGTTCTGGGGAATCTGAACTCAGGTTGTTAGGCTTGCTTGCCCTTTGAGCCTTGTCTGACAACCATATGTTGTTATGGAGCTACTGGGGTAATAGGCAACAAGTTCCTTCTTCATGTCTCTGATCCATATGATTATGGTTCTTTTTAAAAAAGGATTATTTATTGTATGTATATGAGTACACTGTTGCTGTCTTCAGACACACCAGAAGAGAGCATCAGATTCCATTACAGGCAGTTGTGAGCTACCATGTGGTTGCTGGGAATTGATCTCAGGACCTCGGGAAGAGCAGTCAGTGCTCTTAACCACTGAGCCATCTCTCCAGCCCTGATTATGACTCTTATACAGACAATTCTTGCAGTGAACTCTTGAAGTAACATCTGTCCACACTTTTTTTTTGCATATTCCAATCACCCCAGACGAAACAAAACAAAGCAAAAACAAAATAGGAACCTTCAGGTTGTCTGTGTCATATTTGTTATTCCTAACAGGATTTAAGATCGGTTTAGACATGATGATGATCATCAATATCTTCTCTGCTGTATGGGAGAGATGCTTTAATTACTAATTAACTATTTAATTGTTGTGTTAGAACAACACTATTTAATAATTTTAACATCTAATAATAATAACATAATTATTTAGTAACTGATTCTTAGGAATTAATTCTTGAGAGGCCAAGCAGAACATAAGAACACAGCAGCATTAACCAGCAGGTCTTTTCCCGGTCCCTCCCTGCTTCCCTCCTGCCCTTCCTCTTTCCTGCCTGTTCTCTGTTCCTTTTCCTTCCTTCTTCAATTCCTTCTTTTAATTTTTTTTTTTATGTACATGAGTGTTTTGCTTGCACATTGGTTTGTGTACCACTTGAAAGCTGAAGGGATTTGGGCCAGCTCAAGCATGGCACACAGCACTGGCAGGCCTTGCCCTTCTTCTGGACTCCCTTTGCCTTGCTAAAAACCATTAGATTGCATTCCTAAAGCTGGCCCCCACTGTCTACTCCCTTATTTGGCCACGTCTTCCTCCTGAGGCTGACCACCAAGGTCCAGGTAGCCAAGTACTGAAGTCCAGCAATTCAAAAGCTCTCTTTGACTCACCTAATTAACATAACCAACTAAAATTAAGCCCCTCATCCTAATACAGGTTTTCTCATTTTACCTTACTCTATAAACCATTATTTGTTTATAGGCCACATCGGTTTCTTCTCTATCCAGAAACAATCCTTTTCCTCTGATACAAATACCCCTCATCCCTTTCCCCCTGCCTCTTTTCTGCTCTCTCTCTTCCCCTTCTCTCTCTTCCTCTATCTCCTGTCTTTTTCCCTTATCCTGTACTCTGCCCTTCTGGGGAAAATAAATCTCTTCTGTGTTGAGAACATGGTCTTGGGGTGTCTTGAACAGACTTTCAAGGTTCCCTACAGAGGGCCTGGTCCCCACAGAGGCCCAAAAGTGCATATAGATGGTTGTGAGCCAGCATGTGGGTGCTGGGAATGAATCTGGGTCCTCTGCATGATCAGCTATTGGGTTTTGTTTTTGTTTTTTTGTTTTATTTTGTTTCTCTGAGACAGGGTTTCATTGTAGCAGCCCTGGCTGTCATGGAACTCAATTTGTGGACCAGTCTGGCCTTGACCTCAGAGATCTGCCTGCCTCTGTCTTATGAGTGCTGGGATTAAAGGCATGCACCACAATTCCCAGCCATTAGTCTGTTTCATAACTGTGGAACTATCTTTCCACTTGAGACAAGAGGTTCATTATGTAGCCCAGTATGGCTTTAAACTCCACCAGTCCTCCTGCTCCAGCTTCCTAAACGCTGGGATTACAGGTGTGAATCATAGCACGCCAGGTCTTTCTGGGAAGCACTTTCTGGTCATGAACTGATGCTTCGCAAAAAATGAGAGAGTGTGAAGTTAAAGGAAGAAAGGCAAAGATTCAAACTTCACAATTTAATTTTAATGGTTGTAAAATGTAATTTTGTTTATCTTTGTTGATTTAGTAAGAACTCCTCACATTTCCACAGACTTATATCTAGGTATTCCTTAGTGTCAGGCCTGGATATCCCTTTTCTTTCAGGGTGGTAAGAGTTAAGTCCTGCATGATCACATTTTGGAAAGGAATCAGGCTTAGTGTTTCCTAAATTTTCATCAACAAATGTTGATTTACATAATCATCTGTCTACCAAAATAACTATGGATTTTGCCTTTAAATACATTGAACTTCTATTATATTTTTCGGAGATTTCAGAGTGATCCCTGCGTTATTGAGATAAACACCACCCTGGTATGTTGTTTTATTTTAGCATTTGGCTCTGTGCTGTTTCCCTTTGGCTTTTTCTGTCTGTACCGAGTGAACTAAATCTGCACGCTGTTTTTGTGTGTGTGCATGTAGTGTATATATTTGCTATTTGGGTCAGGTTTGTTCTCAGCATTATGGGAATTCTTTAAATAAATGCGAAGCTTTCCTATTTATTTTAAAGATGCTTCAAAGTTTCAAATTAATGCTCTGTCTCCTAACGAAAGGTATAATTTCAGACAAGTTGTTTTACTTGTGTTTAAATGTATTTGGCAAAAATTATGTATTCAAAGTCCTGTGCCAAAGGGATATATGCGCTGTGGTGATAAAGTATTCGCCAAGCATGCTCCAGGCCCTGGGTCCTATCTTACTGCTGCAAAAGGAGTCATATATTCAACATTATCTCTTCTCCCCGCCCCCTCCTCTCCTCTCTCCTCTGCTCCACTTTCCTCTCCTCTGTTCTTCACTCCCTCTCCTCTCTTTTCTTTTCTTTGAAACAGGGTCTCACGTAGTCTCGTATTTCCTTGAACTTGCTAAGTAGTGAGGCTGCCCTTAAATTTGCGATCTCCTTGCTTTGCCTCCGCCTCTCAGGGGAGCATGCGCCGTAACATCCGACAGGTGTTATATTTTCCGGTATTTCTGTATTCCGATCTTGTCTGTATTTACATCTCCCCCTACTTTAGGAGATCTTATCCTGATGGCCAATGTGTGAAGCCCTCCTCAGCTACTCAGAGGAGTCCAGCACTCCACACAGACTGTTAAGCATTGCTGCTCCAATTGTCTCTCTGCTATGAGTGCCCTGTTTGACCTGTGTCTTTCTTGCCCTTTCCCCAGTTAAAGAGGGAGGCCAGGCCTTGTCCAATACTCATGGTTTGAGATTTTATACAGATTACACAAATTTAAAGTTATAGGTCAACTAAGATAAAGGGAACATTCTTCAACTTACTCTACTTATAAATTAAAGTGTATTGTTTTCTGGTTCAGAAATCTAGTAGTCTAAAGGGAGGAGAGAAAACAAGAGTATGTGCACTATTCGTTGAGTTCTTTTTTTTTTCTTCCAGAGCTGAGGACTGAACCCAGGGCCTTGCGCTTGCAAGGCAAGCGCTCTACCACTGAGCTAAATCCCCAACCCCTTTGTTGAGTTCTTTATGAACACTGAAAGGGGTGGCTGAGATTATCTGGGACAGGAAGCCCATTCTGTTTCTAGCAGAGTTACCCTTATTTGGAAAGAGTTGTGGTTGGTCTCCTCACTGGCTTCCTAACTCAGCACTCATGGAAGTTATAGGTCATGGAAGGTTTCAGGAGGACCCCTGGTGCCTGCTCATTGTGGGGCGAGTGGACAAGAACATGGTCTAAGGGGTTGATTCGTGTGCCTCCCTGTACTTCCTTTTACTTGAGCTCCACTACTGCGCATAGGGCTGGAGTCCCTTTCTCTCTGCTTTCCAGACTGCTTAGAAGCCCGGAGGGACGAGCCTCTCCTTCACGGCTCCATCTTCATGCATTTATCAGACTCGTTTCTTTCTCAGTAACCACCAACGCTGAAAGAGGTTCTCTGCTCACAGCGTCTTATAGGCCATTTCAGCAGAACACTTACATGGAATGAAAGGTAGTTAAATGCATCCTCGAGTTGCTGTTTTTAACTGAGCGCCATCTCTGCTTTTAGGAAATCCGGGACTGCTACCAACTCCACACCCACGTGTACTGGTAATGGCTGGCAAAGTATGGAGCCGGGGGTAGACGCTTTAGGCTAGGTTCTTATTTCATCTTCCATCTGAAACCTACAAGCAGATGTCTTCTACATGAACACCAACTTAGTAGCCAAGAGCATCTTGGAAAGGGAAAGCCAAGATATTTCCCATAATCCTTTGCTTCCAATATTTTCATACCTAGAAGTAACTAGAAAAATGAAGTCTCCAGTGCTGGCCTACTATCTGTTCTGCTCTCTCCTGTTGGTGCTGCTGGATGCCTTCAGAACACAGAGCAATGTCCTCATTGCTCCGTTCTGCCCGTCCTAAGTCACATCGTGTAGGTAAGATCTACCTTCAGATGGATAGATATTCAAACCATTCTTCCCGTATATAAAGTTAACCGCTCAGCGCCCTATTGAATGCCTGCTAAACTGAAGAATTTTGTCAAATACTCCAAGGTCATAAAAGTGACCCCAAAATTTCCTTTAAATTTAGACAGATAAATAACTATATTTTATACATTATTATACATTATATATTAATTATATACAATATATCATCATATGTCATAATATATATTAATTTCCTTTAAATCTAGAGACATATAAAGAACTTAAGTCTTTTTATACTTTCCCAGATAATTCCTGTTGCATCGTCTGGCTACGTTTTCTCTTACTTCCCACTACCTAAGAAGTACTAGGTGGTGCTGAATTCAGTAAGTCAGGGGCAGAACTTGCAGAGGCTTAGAACTTGACCAAAGCCTCGGAACTGCAGCAGGACAAGGAAAGGTGCTAAGATTTCAGTGGATTCCTAGAGGCACATGAGAGGAAGGAGAAAAGCCTTCTGGCTGAGACTTAACACAATGCTACCACCGGAAACACAGAGAGGAGGATCTGGGTCAGAGGTTCTCAACCTGTGGGTTGTGACCCAGGGGTCACATATATATCCTGCTTATAAGATATTTACATTATGATTCAGAACAATAGCAAAAATGCAGTTATAAAGTAGCCACAAAATATGGCTAATTTTATGGTTGGGGGTATTTAATACAGGAGGAAGCTGTATTAAAGGGCTATGGCATCAGGAAGGCTGAGAACCATTGATATAGATGGTTTAACATTTAATGGGGTACACATCCAACTTTATTCAATAAAAATTGCTGGGGCAATTCCATTTCTAATACTTGTGAACTATATCAGAATTACTTTAAATTCATGGGTGATGAAACAAATTTTCCCAGAATGATAGTATTTTATATTGGTACTAAAAATAGTTACTAATGCTCAGAGAAGGGCTGGGATGGAGGGGAGGTGGCAGAATAATTACCTAAGAGGCACAGAGGCATGGGTTCAGTCCCCACATAAATCACGCATGGTAGTGAGGGTTTGAAAGCCCAGAGAAGAGGTTGTAAAAGGAGGGACTTTGCTGGACCCTGTCATCCTAACAATTGGGTTTGATTTTACTTCTTAGAAAATATTGAGGCTTTAATTATTTATTTCGATTTTGAAAATGGACTTCCAGGTTAACATGTAAAGTAATGGATTCAATTGCAATAATTTTATACATATATATCATTACGATTTGTTTTTATTCCTTCCCGAAGCCCTACTTTGATCTCTTGCTTGTCTTTTTCCTGAGTACTCCCTCTCGGCTTTCATGTCATACATATTCCAGGACCCGCTCCTGTTCCCCCCTTTTAGCCTTCTTCCTCTATTCATACAACCCCCTTTCTACTTTTATGTCTCCTCCCTACACATATAAGTACATATTCAACATGGATTCCTCTCGAAAGAAAGCATGATATTTCTCTGAGTGAGATTTATATCCGTTAACACAATAATCTCCAGTTCCATCCATTTTCCTGAAAATGGCATAATCTCTGTTGGTTTGTGTTCCGGACACTATCTGCGGAGATCTGTGGGGCTTTGGGCCCAGCATTGGGCCAAGGAGTTGTGCTCTCCACAGGGGGAGGGGAGTCAGATCAAGGCAGCTGCTGCTATTTAGAGAGCTACACGGAGCTGGCAAAAGTGGCCAAGATAGGCTAGCCAGCCAGCAGTGCTGACACAGCTGGGAACTGAAGATGGGAAGTAACCTGTGTAGGTTCAAGTAGCGTCCAGCAGTGAAAGCTTTGGGAGAGAACTCTCTTCCCCCCAAATTATTATAGTTCTTATATTACAGAAGCTCTCAGATGATATTTGATGAAGTAATTCTCACACCACCCCTATATTTTGGGGCGGGTTGGGGTCTGACAACGGATGCTTTGTATTGACTTGGTCTGTGATGTTAGGGATGCCTCATCTGCATGTGGAGGGGCTTCAGGGCACTGCCCCTACATGACTGATTGTCACGCTCCTCTCCATAGAGTGCCATGGTCGCATGACAGGGACCTGGTCGGGAGTAGATGAAATGCCTACCATCCTCAGGTATGAAGTGATGGGGTTCCTGAACCCACTCAACCATACCAAGTTTTCTGGCACGGTCCATTGCCCCACAGATCTCGTTTTTCCGTATATAACTATATTTTAAATAGTTAAAATTCCACTGTGCTCATGTACCATATTTTCCTTGTTCACATATTTTTTGATGCTTAACTAGAGTAGTTCCATGTCTTGGCTGTTGTGCAGCAGCTATCAGAGAGCAAGTGTGTCTGTGCTATGCTGACCTGGGATTGTCCGGTGACATACACAGGCATGGTATGGCTGGGACATATGGTAGTCCTGATTTCAGTTTATCTGAGGAATCTGTGTACTGATGTCCATAGTAGCTGGGTCAATTTCTGTTGCAACAGCACCATGTGACAGTTCTCCATTCCTAGTATCTTTGCCAGCATGTGTTGTCATTTTTTTTCTTCAGGACAGCCTTTCTATCTGGGGTAGAGAGAGACTTTCAAAGCAACTTGAATTTGCACTTCAGTGCAAATTTCACTATCTTCCTCATTTTCAAAATGATTTTTTTGAGAATTTTACTTGATCATATTTACTTCTCCCCCTACTCTTCCCCTAGGCACCTCAGCTTCTGTATTTACAGATACTAAGAGAAATGACATACTGGGGGGATTAGTTCCAAAGTTTACTGGTAAAAATGATAAATGGCTTAATAAATGTAGATGGAGAAAATAAGGAAACTGACAGAACCTGGGGAAGAAAGCCAGCAATATACAGAGCAAAGAAAAAGAGACGAGCAAACCACCTATGGATGATAAAGACAGCAATGTAGAAGTCACCAAAGAAGTCGAGATACTGAGAGAAAGAAAGAAAGCAAAATTCCAACATGGGGGAGAGCTGGCCATGAAGTTTCACCCAAGGGGAGGAGCTATTGGCTGTGGTAGCTTCTGGGAGAGGGAGTTTGTTTTCCTTAAGGATTTGACCCCTGGTAGGTTGACCTTACTTCTAAGGATAGTCTCACCCCTCCAAGACTATACACACAGCTAATTGCACTCAATGAAGTTTTATGGAGGTGTGCACAGGTAACTGGAAGTGCTGTGAGCTGTGTGCAGAAGCCATCTTGGGTCTAGAAGTCTGCATTGCTTAGCTCTCTTCATCTGTCAGTTCTTAGCTTTCTCACCCATCTTCCACAATGTTCCCTGGGTCTTGGATGGAGAGAGGTTAGCAAGATGGATGAATCATTCACACCTGAGCACTCAGTCACTTATACTTGGCACTTTGACCAGGTATGACTCTCTACGTTAACTCTTACCCACAGCATAAAGAAGCCTCTTTGATCAAATTTTAGACCAACACAAATCTAGGGCTATAAACACAAATATTTATAAGACAGTCTGACAGCAAGCAAGTTGGAGGGAGATAAAGTGCTGGAGGAGGAGCTTCACTCTGGGGCCTTCAGAACTGGAAACCAGTATGTGTGGGGGTGGGGGACAGTTGAACTTGCATTTCCTTTTCTGTGATTTGTACTGGTGCTAAGTCTGTATTGGGCAACTGTCTTACATCTGCCAAAGCGGCCCACACTTCACCAGGTCCTTTTCACTGCACACGAAGGGTTTCTATGGGCGGGGCAGATTCTTCAAACCTCACAATAGCAGGCTCCTTGCCAAGGCCTATGATCTCTTCTAGGGTTATAGCACCAGGCATAAAACCCTTCCCATAGAGCAGGCTTTATATCCATTTAGAAAGTGGTTGGTAATCTCCGTAACTGTCATGCCACTATTGTACTAGCAGGCACAATTTAGCAGGCAGATGGGTATTCGATGGCTAATCTTGATTGCCAGCTTGACAGCATTTACAGTCAACTAAGAGACAAGGCTCTGTGTGGATCTGTGGGAGTAATTCTAGAAAGTATTAACTAAAGTGATAGGACCTTCCTACAAAGTGGGAAGTGCCCTTCAATAGGTGACCAAGATACAAAGAGGTCTCAGGAAAAAGAAGCGTTTATCCACTGTCTTAGTGTTCTATTGCGGTAAGAGACACCATGGCCACAAATTTTATAAAGAAAAGCATGTAATTAAGACTTGCTAACAGATTCAGAGGTTTAGTTCATGATCATCATGGTGAGGCAGACATGGTGCTGGAAAAGTAATTGAGAGTTCTACAGTAATTGAGGATCTGCAGAAGGAGGAGATAGACACTGGAATTGCCTTGGGTTTTTGAAATCACAAAGGGACATACTTCCTCCAACAAGACCACACCTCCTAATCCCTCTCAAATAATGCCATTTCCTGATGACCAAGAATTTAAATATATGAGCCTATGGAGACCATTCTTACTCCAACCACCACATACATCCACATTTGCTTTTTGCTGGTGAATATGTCTAGTATTCATCATTGCTGTGACTATGGCCATCTTCCTCAACTGACATCACACTCCCAATTTTTTCACATCCAATGTGTATTGAGGATTGGTGACTATCCAGGAATCTTCAAGGAGATTGGGACTACTAAGGCATCTAACTTCAAGGATTGAACAGTTGCCAGGTTTTCAGATTGTCTAGCATGCAGACAGCCATTGTTAAACTAGTTAGTCCCTCTTGTGCTAGCCAATGAAAGGGTAACACAAACCCCACTTGTCTCCATTTAAGGACCCCATTCGTCTCAATTTAAGGACCAAGCCTAATTTTTAAAAAAGACAGTAAGGTACCAGCTCCAGGAACAGACCATAAAATCTAGAACAAGATCATATGCCCCGCCCCCAAAGAACAGCCTGGGGCTAATTGCAAAAATGGAGAAATACCTTATCTCAGAATGGGCCATCTGTGCCGGACAGCCCTATCTCATCGTACGGTTAAACGTTCATGACAAGAATGCAGACCACTGACTCCCTGTGACCCCAGCACCCACCAGTAAAATTCTAGATTACCTACTCATTCTAGAGAGTTCCCTCAGGTCTCTATAAGAAGGTCTGTGTGCCTTTATATGGGGTTGCCATTTAAAAAACTGATTGACCCCCTACATCCTGGTTATTTCTGCAAAATAAATGCTCTTTGTGTTTATATGCCATCTGAGTCCAGGGTCTTCCCTCAGTGATTTTCAGACCTTTACACCAATCTAATGAATCCTTTCTTCTACTATATAATTTTCTAATGGCTCTGTTTCCTTAGAGAACCTTGCCCAAAGTAGTATAGTCAAAAGGAAAAATGAAACTACAAAGTTGGAGGGAGATAAAGTGCTGGAGGAGGAGCTTCACTCTGGGGCCTTCAGGACTGGAAACCAGTATGTGTGGGGGTGGGGGACAGTTGAACTTGCATTTCCTTTTCTATGATTTGTACTGATGCTAAGTCTGTATTGGGCAACTGTCTTACATCTGCCAAAGCGGCCCACACACTTCACCAGGTCCTTTTCACTGCACACGAAGGGTTTCTATGGGCGGGGCAGATTCTCTAAACCTCCCAGGACTTCTCAATGCATAAGCCCTGGAGTGCCTTGTTCTAGCTCAGGTGGGTCTCCCAGTGCTCTGACATCCTACAGGCAGCCCTCTGTAGTTTCAAAACACATTAAACATTCATCACCCCGCTGGAGAGATGCACTTGCGATGGATATCAAGTAGTTGATAAGAGCACCAGAGTTAGAATTCTTAGACTGTCCAGTGGTAAAGATTGTGGCTGGCTCCAGAGTAGAGGCTGATCCACTTGCTGACGTCAGGCTTACGACTACCACACGCAAGCATTGCCCTTCATGGAGGAAGTCTGCGTCTAGGCAGCAAGGCTGAGGCTCAGTCTGGGTTGAGCCTCCTCCTATCTGTCATCTTCGCCGGTCGTCTCTGGCTCTGCTCTTTTCCACAGCTGTCTTCCAGAAGCTGACTCTCACCCAGAGGATGTGGCAGGTTGAATGCAGGCTCCCTGACTTGTAACTGTTTTCTGCTCTGAGGTCCTTTGGCAACTTTATTTTATACAATGGGTTCCTTCTCAGGATGGAATTGGGCCACAGCCCTCTGAGTCAGAGAGCATAACAAGGTGCAAGTCACATGTTAACCCACTTGTCTATTCACTCTCTCCAAATCCTACAACTGAATCTGAGGTGTCCTGCAGCGGCTGGCTTGCCTGTGTGCAGCACTGTCCATCTCTTTTGACCACAGACTTCTTGATTTACTTTTAGATGAGGTGTCTGCTGCCTCTCCCATCAGAATCTGTGGGGCTGTTATGTTCAGATTGGCTTCCTTTCTTCCCACCACATCTCTGTTTCCTTCTCTGGAGTTCTCATCTGCCCTATCCCTCCTTTTCTGGGTCTTGGAAGCTCTTCTCTTTCTGCGTTTGGGATTGACTCTACTGTTTCTTCTCGCACACTGAGTGTCATGTTTCAGTATGTATATTCAATCTGGAAAGTAAGGACTTATTCTTCATTTTGAATGAATTATCTAATTAGGGCTGTGGATTGAATTCAGGATCTGTCACATGCTAGGTCAGTGCCCTATCACTGAATTATATTTCTAGCTCTCAACTTTTGTTTTGACATATCATATATCATACATCATATACCATATGCTATATGTTATAATATATTATATATTACAGGGACAGCTTCTAATCCACCATCATACCTGGAAGTCCCTAATGTTGATGTTTAAAACTTTTAACAAATTGTGAACATAGATGAAAATAATGTAATGAACTTTACTGAAAAAATTTTGAAATTATCAATATATAGCCAAGCTCTTCTCACCTATATATCTTTATTGAGATAATTTTAAGCAAGCTCTGGAAATTAGATAATTTAGGTAATTAATTATATTGGTGAATAGAATCTCAAACCATCTGCACAAGTGCTTTGCCATTGAATTACATCCCTAGTCTTTGTTATTATTATCATTATTATTTGTTAGATAGAGAGTGTCAATACATAGCTCAGGATGTCTCTCACAATAATCTTGCTTCTTACTCTTGAGTATACTTTATAGTGTGCCCCTATGCATATAGTATATTGTATGGCACTGTGCTGAGCTAAGGGCTTTATTTTTAAATGAACCCACAACAGGATTATCATCATATGTAAGACAATTTATAATTTATTAATATTAGCACACGAACATTTACTTTGATCTGCTTACCTTGTTAAATTTTATGACAGCTTTTTGAAGTCCAAATAATGTCCATAGTTTGCCATCAGACCAGCGCTCAGTGGTTACCCTTCATCAGATTTCAAGTGATGTCATATTTCTCTATTGTCTTTCAGATGTAACCAGTTAGCTTGCTTTTTAGTATGATTAAAAACTACGATTTTAACATACACTTTAAAGATTTCAATCCACTGAGGGTGTGCTGCTCTTGGAGCTCACATTTCCTATGCCATTCAAGTGTAGCCCATGTGCGTTGGCTCCTGAGCACTTTTAGCATAGCCCTGATGGTCTTCAATTGCTTTCGTGATGCTTGGGGTAGCAGATGTCTCAGCGTATCTTTCACATTCTTTGCCAGAATCAATTATTTTTCTAGAGAGCTTTAAGAAGAAAAACATTCAAGGATAAAAAATATGGACACTAGAGGAGCAAAGTGATTCAGGGCTGGCTGCTGACTCTTTGTATTTTTAGTGGTTACAGTTAGGAAATTCGTTATGATTTGAACCTTAAATGTTCCCCAAAAGCTTCACTTTAAAGGTTTGCTCACTAGATTATGATGCTCTTTGGAGATAGTTAACTTTGTAGGAGCCGTGGCCCAGTGGAAGAAGGCTAAGTCATTGACGGTATGTCTTTGAAGAGGGTATTGAGAGTTCAATCTCTTCCTCTGCTTCCCAGTCGCCAAGATGAAAAACTTCCTCAATCACATCATGATTCTTCATTGCCACCTGCCCCAAAACAATCGGCTAAGCAACAATGATCTGGAAGGCCAGCCCAGAGTAAACTTCCCTCTTGCTAAGCTGTTTATTTTAGGTGTTTTGTTGTAGCAACAGAAAACTGATGGAAACAAGGGAAGTGGGATCATTGTGACTCAACCTGATAGTATGGCTCAGAGTGGCAGGATCTTGGAAAAATGTGGAGTAGATTATAAAGAAATCCTAGCCTGTGGTAAATAGAGCAACTGGGTGATTCGGGCTACTTAGGAGAGCAGACTGCGTGGGGATAGGAATGGGGACAGGAAGGCAATGCTTTTGAGGCTTCAGATTGAAATGAGAATTCTGTTACATTCTGACAAACAATTGTGAGACTTTTATGGGAGGCTGAGTTTAAAGGTGATGGGTAAGATTATATGGCTGACTTTTTGTTATGTGGTGGCATGGGAGAGGGAGAGATGTCCCCCCACCCCTTGCCAAGATCTGGCCTTGACATTCACTTAATGCAGCACTTGGGACATCAGGCCCTGCAGCTCCTCTGGGTATAACAGTAGAGTTGGACCTGATTGCGTGGACCTGGATGAGCTAGCTTTGAAGGTATGAGAGTGGGAGAGTTGGTACTACCTTTTGCTGGCTGTGGCATTGGATGACCTAGCTGGGGCCGGCTCGAGAGCTCACCCTGTGGTGTGGGTGTGGTGCAGGAGAGCTGGTGAGCTGAGCAGCTCACAAACCTCTCAGGCTCTAATCCAGGTCTTTGAGTTGGCTCACCCCATTGATGAAGATGTCAGTTCTACAGAAGCCAGAGCTCCCAAACCAGACCAATGACTCATTGCAATGAGCATTTGCAAGTAAAGTATGGACAAAAGGGTATACCATGGACATACTGTGACATACTACAGCTTCCCCAACAAGTTCTGGGGAGGGAGTTGCAAGGGTAGAGGTATAGGGATGGAGGGGTGGAGTATGAGGGAATGGGGAAATGAGTGGGATTAGGGTGCATGATGTGAAATTCACCAAGAACCAATACTTAAAACAAAGATTATATGGCTGAGGAAATCTTAGGGCAGCAGAGATTCAGGCAGTGGCATGGGTATTACTCGCTGCCTTAACCAGATTTGCAGAGATAATGAGGACAAAAATCAAAATAAAAACTAGCAATTTGTATATGAAAGGAATACATTTAAAGTTTAGCCTGGAAGATATGGCTGCTAAAGAGACTGGAGTCATAAGAAATCCAATGGTTTGCATTGGGATAAGAGTAGAGATACCTTGGGTGCATCCTAGCTGTTGGTCAGACCTCACATGCTGAAGGTTCAAGGGTGTAGAGTCTAAGTTGCTTAAGGCTTTGTTTTGAAAAAGCCACAGTGTGTCCTCCCCATATAAAACTGCTTAGTGACTGCTTCCCTAGGATCTAGGTTCCCTCTGTTGTTGCCCAAGTACTCAGAGATTGTTGCTGACATGGTTCATGAAGTCCTGACTCCTGCTCCCACTGGTGGCACACTCTGACATTTTCTATATGAATCTCTCTCTCTCTCTCTCTCTCTCTCTCTCTCTCTCTCTCTCTCTCTCTCTCTCTCTCATCTATCATCTATCTTTTTCAGCACTGGGGACTAAACCTCTTACCTTGCTCTCACTAGGCAAGTACTCTATGACTAAGCCATATTCCTAGTCTTTCCTTCATTTTTTATTTAATACAAGGTCCGGCTAAATTTACTAAGCTGTTCTTAAAGCCAGTGTACAGTCTAGGAGGACCTTGCAATGACCTTGTTTTAGCCCCCCCCCCATAGCTATGATCATAAGCTTGTGCCATCAGACGTGTCATTGTCACTGTTTATAGACATGATAACTACAAGAGTTGTGGTATGATGGACACTTCCAACAAGATCTTAATCGAAAACATCGGAAGCCATGTAGTCATGGTTGGCTATGTAGTATGCAATGATATTAGATTCTTGTAGGCATCTTCTAGAAGACAATGCATGAAGTCATAAGAGAGAAACATTAGTTAAGACATGAAGACAAGTAGAGGAAGTCCAAGAGGAATCATGAACTAACGAGGAGAGAGTAATCAACCAAGGGAAGAAGTAAAGCAGAATTACAGTGATGTAAGCATACTCTGAGTTTTGTTGAAAAGGCAGTATGGGATATATTGGAGTATACTATCCCAAAGCAAAGAATGAAAGTCTGTTTCTGACAAGGAATTTAACACACAATGGCCATGTAAAAACATGGGCTTGATTCAAACGATCAGAGCAACTTTAAGGAAAAAATTATATTTAGGCTTTAATAAATGTACACAATTAGAATTTTTGAGATGTGAAGTCCAAGAATGTATATTAATTAATGTGCCTCAGGATGATTCCAACGTTGAACTATGACCGAAAGCCACTTGCACATAATGAGAAATAAGAAACTTTATTTCAGTGGACACAGAAGCGAGTCACAGGACTCCTGTGCCCCAGCATGTTTAGTTAACATTTCCAAATTCCCTTGCTTGCTTTTGTTGGCTTAAGCTGTAAAGAGAAATGGTTCTGAGTCATTGACTTGGGTCATCCTTACCAAATGAATCCCTTGTCTAGCTGAGTCTCTTAAGACCATGTTCACAAATTAATGTTGATGGCTAAGAGATATCTACCATCCTGGCTTCATAGCTTGCATTCGGTTTGAGATTGTTTCTGAGCTCTTGATGTTTGGCAGTCTTTCCAGCACATCCTAAATTAAATAAAAGAGTTGCTTCTCCTAGCAGAGCATTGGAACGAGTCCAGCTAAGAATCGATCCAACAACAAACAACTTAATTTACGTTGGTATAAAAAGCCCTAGTCTCTGAGTATCTGTAATTAGGAAGACTCCAGGGGAGGCTGAGGTGTGCTAGATGCACACTCCTCCTTCCCTCTCTTTGCCAACTGCATACACACCCACCTGTTCTTTTCATAGACTATCACAGCCAGAATGCTCAGTAAGACATTATTTGGTCTGTCACGTGGGCTTTTAGGCTTTTTGAGTGAATAACTACTGGGAAACTGTGATAATCTTAATGGGTGAAGATGCTCTGAATAGTCCTTGAAAAGTTACAGGAACTTAAGAAGAGGTGTTTATTCAGAATGCACATAAACTTCTACATTTTAAAGCTGTAAAGTAGACTCTGTGTGTGTGTGTGTGTGTGTGTGTGTGTGTGTGTGTGTGTGTGTTTGTGTGCTCTCTGCTTTCTCTTGTTTTTGCTTGGCTCCCTTCCAGAGTTAGTCAGGGTTAGCTTTAGCTATGAACCCCTAAACCCTAATGATTAAAACCGCATAGACATTGATTTTTTCAGAAAGATAGTCCAGGGGTGAGCAGTCAGAGGTTGGCATGATGAGGTTATCATTGTCCTGTGGCCTTGCCATGGTCAAAATGTGAGCATTCTCTTGTGGTTCCTGTAGATATCAAAGTCCATAATCTGGCCAGAAAAAAAGACTTGGGGGAAAAACACGCTCCTCCTGGAAAAAAATTAATCAGTTGTCAGAAAGAACTCATATTTGCTTCTCATGAAAAACACAAATGTTTTTATTGCGAGAAGCCACAAGATTAGCTAAAATCTTGCCTCCCATAAAGGGATTATTGAAAATTAGATAATGCAGTGGGGGAACCCTGTCTTGAACTCACTTTCTTATAAGATAACATTGTTACATGTTTGTTGTTGTTGTTGTCTGTTTGTTTTCTTGTTTTTTCTTGATTTAGCCTTTAGGAAATATCCTATATGAATTCTATATTTTCTGCATGTACACACATGGTTCTGTTCTAGAGGATTAGAATACTGTAACTCATATCCCACTAATTCTTGCTTGATCTTTTTTTCTGCATGAAATGTATTTAGGTGATCATTCCAGAACTGTGCGCGTAGATTTAATGTATTCTTTTCCAATAGGTTCAGAATTTCCCACTAGATGTTCATAACTGAAGTCCTACTGGTGACATTTAATTATGTTTTGTGTTGTGAATCCATGTCAATAGCCATCATTCTAAGTCTGTACATATGTAAACTCGTAGGGTTTTTTTTTTTAGAAGAGATTTCTAGTTCTAAATTTTGGTAATGGTGATCAAATTGTTCCCGATGTGTTCCACATTATACCTCCTCTACCTTATATGACGGGGCCTGTTTGCGAACATTCCCACCTTCCAGTGAGCTATAAAGAAGCATCTAACATCTAAGAGATCTCAATGCCCCGGTATAAGGGGATGCCAGTGGGGAGAGGTGGGAGGATGTGGGTGGGTGAGGGAGCACTTCATAGAAGCAGGGGTGGGGGGGATGAGATAGCGGGTTTCTGGAGGGGAAACCAGGAAAGAGGATAACATGTAAAATGTAAATAAACATATGCAATAAAAGAAAAAATATTAAAGAAAAGAAGCATCTCTTTGACTTTTCTGGTAGGTGAAGTACATTCCCTCCACCCCACTTTACTCACTGTAACGGCTGCCTGTGTTTCTTGTTCTGTGAATTCTGTTGTCGTTATTTATCTTTCCAATGGAATATACGTTCGCTCATTAGCTTGATGTCTTCATAGGTGCAAAATTTATCTTCTTTTGTTGTGTAGGCTACAAGCATTCTTCCATGTTTGTCACTTACTTTATTGTAGTATGTTTTTCCATGCTCAGTTACAGAAATTGCATGTCTCAAATGGCTCCTTTTACACTTCAACATCTCCAGGGTTTGTTTTTCTTGCTTAGAAAGTGTTTGCCTACTGCAGTATTAAATACGAAAACCCATATTTTCTTTTAGATTTGTTGTGCGCTCAGGTTTTAAGCTCAATTCTTTTACCTGTCTGGAATTTGTTTTGTTATCAGAAATGAAGAAGGATTCCAGTTCTACTTTTCTGCCAGACAGCTAGTCACTTTACCACCATCAGTTATTGACTAGTGCAAATTAAAATGCCACCTTTATCATACTCTGAAGTCCCATATGTGTCTTTCTCTATTTCTAGACTCCTCATTCTGTACTACTCATATATGTATCCTCATACATATATGAACACATACCCATATACTGCATATAAATAATTTAGCCTATTATTATTAATAGCATTTGTATTTAATTAATTATAATTTTTATTTATAAAATTTGGAAAAAATTTATCATCTATTCTGGCTTGCTCTTCTTTCAAAACAAAAAAAACAAAACAAAACAAACAAAAAACAAAAACAGTTTAGAATCTGTTTATTTAGTGAAAAAGTTCTGGTGCCATTAATGAAATAGCACCTTTACAACATTAAAACTTTGATTTTAGATAGTACTAGAAATATTTTTTCATATAAATTCTGTCTAGTTTATTACTAGGTATGCACTTTATTGTTGAAGTTAAGTTTTTCTCCTTACAGGAAAAGTAGTTTTCATCCTTTTTGTTCATTTTTCTTACTTTTTAAATGACTTTTTTAGTGTGTATTCCTTAGTTTCCAGATGTGTAATCACATCCGCTTCAAATAATAATAGTTCAGAGTTGACATTATTTTTATTACTCTTATTTTATTTAATGCATAGTTTCACTGATAGTAATTCCAATATAAAATAAGAAGAAAAATATTCCCCTTCCTCTAAATAAACCCAACCTAGAAGCCAAATCTCTATAAGAGATAAGGGCAAAGCACTTATTGCTATGAGCAGACAGACCTGGCATGGTCAGGGTTAACTGTAAAGTTGATCGAATCTAGAATCACCTGGGGGCAGATTCTTAGGCATGCCTGTGGGTTATCTTGATTGTGTTCATTGAGGTGATCAGGTTAGAGCTGCCCACTCTGGGTGGTACCATTCTCTAGACGGGCTCCTGACTGTGTATGCAATGTGAATGGCTACTTCTAGCTCCCAGTTCCCGGTTTTCCCCACCATGATGAACTGTACTCTTAAACTCTGAGCCAGAATAAACACTTTCTCCCTTAAGTTGTGCTAGAGTATTTTATCACAACAGAAGGGGAAACTAAAACAAAGCTGCCTTGCCATCTACCTACTGTATCCCTTATCATCCATCATGTTGGGTCCCAGGTGAATACTCCTAGAAGTTAATGCTCAGGGCTGGGAAATCCCTCACTGTTCCTGCTAACATTTTATTTTACTGATGAGGAATCAGAAAAATCAGGAACCAATGCAGTCTATAGAATGGTTTGTGCAAAGTAAGCAAATGAACATCAGAAACACCATATTTTAGTGCAGTGACCCATGAGAAATAAGTGAACCCAGTCTATGCTTATTTCACTTCTTAATTAATTACATATTAAAATACAATAGTATGCATACATGTACAGATGAGAAGTATAAGGTGCAAGGCAGTAAATTAGATTACAGGCTAAAACTTAGGCAGTCCCCTATTTTTACTCGACCAGCGAACTACAAGACTATCTCCTTTATTTTTAAATGTTTGAAAGCCATTGAAAGAATATTTCATGGCTTAAAGAAATCATATGAAATTCAAATTTCAACATCTGTGTAGTTTTGCCAGGTTACGTCCACACTCATGTATTTCTTGTATGTGAGTTTGTGCTAACAGCAAAGTTGAGTATGGCGGTAGAGTTCATAACCCCAAACTCTAAACTGGTGACATCCCTGGCCTAGGACAGTGGTTCCAGTTGTAAAAGCTTAGGATAGCCTAGGCTTCTTCATTTGCATTGACCTCCTGTCCATTCTTTTGCCCATTTAGCCTGGACATTTAGAAGGCCAACAGGAGCCATGTAAGACGCTGAGCATCTCAATAGCTAGCTAAAGAGTGGAATGAGGAATGCAGGCAATCAGGGTTATCTGGGTCTGGGGGGTTGGGAGAGATGGCATGAAGCTTTCATCTCTCATGAGAGACAGAAACAGGAGCAAGCAGAACTCTGGAGAGCAGTCAGAGACAGACAGCCCCGGTCTTCACAGAACCGAGAGGTACCAACCCCAAGAAGCCACCCAAGACAGCAGTGAAGACACTCATTGCCTGAGGGACCTGGAAGAATCGACTTAAGGTCCTGGTGCCTCAGCTTCTTCATTGACAATGGGGGTCTAATAACCATCTAATTACCTGAAAGATAGGTTGTTGTGAGGCCAATTAAAAGTGAAACTTGATGTGAGTTAGATCTCAAGGTCTTAAGGGTCTAAACCTAAGACAACAGTATAATCTCCGATCAAGAATTTAAGACCCTTGAGGGAAAAGAATCGATCTTGAAAGCTTCACAACTCGTTTGAAAGGCAGAGTGGCAGGAATCGCCAGTGTGCTTCTGTGGTTTGGAGCAGTTGGAGCGCACTGACTACTTATAAAGCGTATAAAGTGAATAATTCTCCCGTCCTATCCTAATTCCCTGCGGTAACCCCCATTACAGCTAGGCATTGTCCTACCTGGGTTCCCTCACAAGGAAAGCCTGAAGCAAGACTTTGGCCATTTAATGGGCAGACAGGAGGTAAAGAACACCATAGGAGCAGACAGAGGCAGTCAGATAAAAGTGAGGTACCCATATGTGGCCATATATTCAAGATTCCGAGGTTCCCTTCCTCCGAGAGCCACAAGAAGGATACAGTTTGGTAATCCTCGAAACATTAAGTGGGGTTACCAGAGGAGGCAGCATTTTTCAATGCTAAGTGTATACCCAAAACAACAGAAAGCACAAATGTGAGCAGATGCTCGCCTACCAGTGCTCATGGCAGGCCATTGACAACACCCGAAAGCCAGAAACAACATAAATGTCCGTCAACTGATGATTGTATAAAAACGAAGTGTGGTTTAGCCTGCAATGGAAGGTTAAGAATGAAAAATAATGAAATACTGATATCAACTACAAAAGGAATGAAAACTTTGAAAGGTTGTGCTTAGCAAATTAAGAGTGTCAGTAGCTCTCTACTGTGGTTTAAAAAAATGTAATGAGATGATCAACTGAAACAGAGGCTTTGGAAGCTTTGGACACTATCAGTTGACTCACTGATTTGGGCACGCAGTCAGGCAGCATAATATGGTGGAAATTCATGACAGACAAAGATACTTAGCACATGACAGCCAGGAAACACAGAAGACAGATGACCAGATGACCGTTTCACAGTTCCCTTCGAGAGCATGCTCTCAATGACATACCTTCCTCTCATTAGGCCATACTGCCTCAGGATGCTACTGACTTCCAGTTGCACCAGTCTAAGGGTGAAAAATTAACACAAAAAACCTGGGGTGCATTCCACAAACAAATTATGTCACTATGCTTTAGGCTAGAGTAGATAGGACAGAGTTAATGATTCCACCTTTCTTACTTTTTTTTTCTCTATTGGGACTTTCAATGTAGCTCAGGCTAGCTTAGAAGTCATTGTCCTCCCACCTTCACCTCCACCTCCACCTCTGAGTCCTCGGATACACTACCACACCTGGCTTTATTACATAGAATAATTATCATTACAAAGGCATAAAGTATAATAGAGGTTATCATGGACAGAGAGTAGGGAAAATGCAGACTCCTGGCTTATGGTACCAACAAGTTTATATTGGGGATGAGATGAAAGTTCTGAAAATAGATACTGGTGATGATTACATAAGATCACAAGTGTATTCAATGCTATTGAATTTTACATTGAAAATAGTTATAGTGGTACATTTATTTCCTGAATATTTTATGATGCTTAATAGAAGCAAGAGTTCCTGACCCTGTCCATTCAAAGGCTGCTGACATGTGCTAGCAAATCTCTCCGTTAGTCCCTATGTCCACCAGATAGGGACTGTTTCTAACAGCGGCCTGATCTTGCTGTACCTGGCTCTTGTGTACAAGGCTAAGTGGACTCCCTTGGAAGACCACAAGGTGGAGTGTGGAGAGAGCATGGGCAGCTTTTCTGGTCAGCAGCATGAGCCAGAGTTTGTGTGGAATCATCTGCCACATCTCCGCTTGAAGTCAGAGATGGGTTGCGTGGATGAGACTTGGGGTCCAAAATGTTTCTTGGGTGATACACACACACACACACACACACACACACACACACACACACACACACACACACACACACACACACACACACACACACATATATATTCAGACACTGTAGCTGCCTTCAGACACACCAGAAGAGGGCATTGGATTCCATTACAGATGGCTGTGAGCCACCATGTGGTTGCTGGGAATTGAACTCAGGACCTCTGGAAAAGCAGTCAGTGCTCTTAACCACTGAGCCATCTCTCCAGCCCTCTTGGATATTCTTTAGACACTTATTCACTTACTGATACACAAGAAGGCTGTCTATAGATTCATACATTTTTATACATGAATAATGCAACGTATACAAATATGAAATCATGTTGTTCATACTGTTTGCTTTTCTTCTGGACACAGGTCTAATCTTGTAGTTACCCAGACACCATCATCTTTTTCAGTTCTGCAGGACAGTCCAGTGCATGGAGGTGCCAGAAAGACTTTTATCCACTGTCGTTGTATTTCTTTATTTATGAAAACAAAATGACTCTTGTCATCAATTATTTCCATGTTTCCACATCTAATGATGTATGTGTGTGGTGTATTTGTGTGTACATGTGATTGAGAAATGTGTATGTGTGCATTCACATGGGTATGCATGTGTATATATGTAGTATGCATATGCTTGTATATGTTTGTGGTCTGTGTATTTAGTGCATGCACACATCTGTGGCTACATACTCCCATGCCCGTGAAAATGCCATGAACAGATGTTGGATATCTTCCCTTGTGGTTCTCTGCTCTGAGGCTGGCTCTTTTCCTGAACTGGCTGCCCAGCGTCTCATCCAGGCTGGCTCCCAAGGTAGTCCCCAGAACCTAGCTGTGTCTGTTCCCATGGACATGCACCCGTGACCAACTTTTTATGTGGACATTGGAAATTGGGCTCAGGCCTGCACACTTGTATAGCAAGTGCTATTACTCACTGAGCCATATCCCCAGCCCCCAATGAGTTCCTTTTCTGACGTACCTAATGTAGATGTCCCCTGCTGTCATCCTCCTTGATGTGTGTTCTTTGTTGTTTTGATGAGAAATATGGTTTTTTTTTTTTGCTTCAACCCTCGTAGCTTTAAAAGGAAGAGTAGTACCAAATCGTGATTATAAGATAGAACAAGGTTCATTTTTTTCCTTGCTTTAAAAAAATGTTTTTTCAAGCTGCCTGCCCTAGAATTTTCTGTGAGCAGCGGAAAATGCTCAGAAATGTTTAACTTGGCGTTTGAAGAGGATATCTATTAATTACAGTTTGCAGGCATGTGCAACCAAATAACACACATGTGCATTACAGCACTCGGCATTCTTTGCTCACACTGAGTGAAATGGGCTATTATTAGTTGAGAATTATGTGGGTAGGACATAAATGAGGGGATTGCAACAATTAAGTGAAAAGACATCATTTTCTTCTTTTCATGTCAGTACATTTTAATGCCTTTCAAAAGCCAATCTCACTTAATTGAAATCATTTCAGGAGGCTCAGGAGAACCTGTTCCTAGCTTTTATTAACCTGTATAATTTGGAGCTGACATTTAGGACCAAGATTAGGAAGCATAATGTTTATGTTGGTTAGAATGCAGAAAAAAGACAGAGAAGAACGGAATCTCAGACATCTTGGGTTTTGGATGCCACAGCAAAATCATGTACAAGTGACCTGACAGGACTTTTTCCCATCTCATCTGGGGGAAGGGACATATAAGGTCAAGTTACGGGCAGACTCAGTGTTTGCTATGGCTTCTCTTTCCAGTTTATAGACAGTGGCTTCTCACATTATCTTACATAGGAAACAAAGGGCACTCTGCTGCCTTTGCCCGTAATGACTTTAATCCTATAGTAGGGGTGCTACCCTCAGGACTTCATCTAAAACGTGAACTACCACACCTTGCCTATGTGGGCCTGGGGATCCAAGCCAGCACTTCATTCATGCTAGAACAACACTTTGTCATGCATTTCTCATATTAGCATAAAGACAAAATAAATCACAAACAAAATACTAAGTGAGATGTAAAACCAATAAAACTTAAATTATGTAGACCGGAGACGATATGTAAATGTAATCATGTTCAGGACCTTATTAATGATTCTGAGTCGATGAAATTGTTCAGGTGCCAATTTTAATGAAGTGTCATAACTGAATTATCTTATTTTCTTGAAGATGAGGTAACCATTTTGCCTTTGCTCCCTGAATGCCGCATTAATTATTAGCTGGTTATATTACTAACAGAAAGTAATATTAAAAGCTTTCCAGATGGGTTATATGTTAACCACCATTCAAAATATGTCTTATCTTACACACAATTGCTGATGTAGTCTGAAATCAGGTTCTCATGAGCACTGCTCTGCTCTATGATGCTTTCGTTTTCCATCCACTTTTCTCTTTGAAAAGTCCTGTTCACTATTCAAAGACAATGCTAGCTGATGAAACAGCCGTCCCCTGCATTTTCAGCAGTGGAACCCAGAGGAGCTCACATCTGACTTCTGCTAAATTCTGATTGAAAGCATTTTGTGTTTGCCTCTTAAGGGTCTATCCTGCCTTCACATTATGGCTCAATTTGCCTTTGCTCTTTCTGGCCCAGTCAGCTTTGCTGACTGAAGACTGTGTGGCTAGGTAGAGTTTGGGATGTAGTTGCTACTAGTTGGAGTCTGGGCTGGGTGTTTCCAAGATCTTGGCCTCTTGTTGAGAATGAAACAAAAATCTGCATAGAAAACAAAGTACCTAGGAAACTACCTCAAGGCATAACAATAGTCAAGTCAGAAAACACTTGTCAAGAGGGCAACGGGCCAAGTGAGTAAAAGGATTCTAAGAGCCCGGATTATTGTTTTAGGATTCAAAAGAAGGAGGAGTTTGGTGAATAGGAACATGGCTTAGGTGGCTTTCTATTTTGATTGATGAGATTTGATTATGTAAAAGTCTTCATTCACGGCCCATGTCCCTTCCCAAAGCCTCTGAATTTAATCATATGAATACCCAATTATGCACTGATACAAGATGTTACCTAGAGAACTCTATCTAAAAGGTTTACTTTGAGGACATGGTTTCCCTTACTGGCTACACACCCCAAGTCAGTCTGGGAAAGACTGGTCCATTGCCCATTGTGGAGTATGCTCCAGGATGTGCTTGAATAGAAACAAGGCAATCAGAGGGCTGCTAAGGGGAGTAACTTATTTCCATTGTTTAAAGCCAGTGTACAGAGCATCTCTATGCACAAATGAGAGGTGGTTCTGGGCTGCTAACAGGTTGCTAGGTACATAGCTCACTTAACTAGAATCCTATGTTTTTAAACAATTCCCCCAAGATTGTCTGTTTCACAGTGGATGTTTTATGGGCCAGAACTAGAAATTATAAAATGTGTGATTTCAATATGTCTTCTAAAGTTTGTGTGCTGGGAATTTAATCCCCAATGCAAATGGTGTTGTGAAGTAGGACCCTGAAAATGTTCTGAGGTTCTAGGGGTGCCAAGACTCTGCTTTAATGACTGGAATAATGTTGTTATGGAGGGAATAGGTCTACTGCCCGTGTAGATAATGCATCTGCATAGTGCAAGCCAGTCTCCTCTCCTCTCCTCCTCTCCTCTCCTCTCCTCTTCTGTCCTCTCCTCTCCTCTTCTCTCCCTTCCCCTCCCCTCTCTTCTCTTTCTTCTCTTTCTTCTCTCTCTCTCTCTCCTTCTTTAATGAGATGATACAACAAAAATGTTCTTGCCGGATGAAGGCTCTATATCCTAGAACTGTAAGACATAAATTTCTATCCTTTATGAACTATTCCATCTCGGGTATTCTGTTATAGCAACAGAAACAGACTAAAAGAATACATTCTACCTACATTCTGTCATGTAGAAGTTGATCATCTGGCCATACCCAAATCATAGGAGCTTAGTACATGTACTAAAGTACTTAGCTATGTACTAAAAGGAAAAGAAAACAAACAAACACACAAGAGTCCATTTATATAATGAATATAAATATACTTTAAATATATTTCTTATATATAAAATTATGTATGTGTAACCAGAATTTCTTGCATAAGCCAAATCATAGACATAAATGCTGACATAAATCCCCTTGTATGTGTTATGCCTCAGTTTAGATAGTCATCATTAAGATATTTGCTTCATGAATTCCATGTGTGTGTGTGTGTGTGTGTGTGTGTGTGTGTGTGTGTAGAAATAATGCCATTAAATGTTAAATTTTTCTTTGAAATCTGCAGGAATTGTGAGAAAATGTATGTTAAAGAGCTCTGAGCCTTAGTTTTGGAAAACATTTTCCTAACTGAATCTCTACCCTACTCCAGCTGAAATGTTTCTCTACATCTCCACAGCCCCAGTGACATGGCCTTGGATGTTTACACAGATCACCTGCCTAGACTGTGTCTTTCTTTTTCAAAACCAGATACGAGTTACTGAGCATATAGCCAAAGGCATTGTCTTCAATGATCTTTGTCTTATATATGTTGATATGAGCTAGAAATATGTTCATATCATCATTAGTTTATAAGTAAGTAGCTTGTTTTATGAAGTGGATTATAAACCAGAGTCTGGAGAAACTTTGCACACAAGAAAGCAGGCAGGCAGACAGAAAATGTGTTAGAAATGTTTATAAAAGTTTAACTCAGTTTCTTCAAACTGAGGCTGAAGGAATGCCCATTCAGAGCCTGCCCCACATGTGGCCCATACATATACAACCACCAAACTAGATAAGATGGATGAAGCAAAGAATTGTAGGCTGACAGGAACCGGATATAAATCTCTCCTGAGAGACACAGCCAGAATATGGCAAATACATAGGCGAATGCCAGCAGCAAACCACTGAACTGAGAACGGGACCCCCATTGAAGGAATCAGAGAAAGGACTGAAAGAGCTTGAAGGGGCTTGAGACCCCATATGAACAACAATGCCAACCAACCAGAACTTCCAGGGACTAAGCCACTACCCAAAGACTGACCCTGGGCTCCAACTGCATAGGTAGCAATGAATAGCCTAGTAAAGGCATCAGTGGAAGGGGAAGCCCTTGGTCCTGTCAAGACTGAACCCCCAGTGAACATGATTGTTGGGGGGAGGGATGTAATGGGGGAGGATGGGGAGGGGAACACACATAGAGAAGGGGAGATGGAGGGGTTAGGGGGATGTTTGCCTGGAAACCGGGAAAGGTAGTAACAATTGAAATGTAAATAAGAAATACCCAATTTAATAAAGATGGAGAAAAAAAAGTTTAACTCAACCTTAAAATATTTTTATTTTCTGTTTTTTAATATTTAGGTGATTTTTATAAAAAAGTGACTTGATCATTAGGAGTCATATTGTTTATTTTTTAAAATTATTTATTTACTTTACATTCTGATTGCAGTAGCTTTAACTATTGCTAGTAACTACTGTCTATTTTTAGTAACTATTGTCAACCAAAAACTCCTATAATACATAAAAACTGATATATATCTATATTTGTCCCTACTGAGGACTTAGCTTTCGTGGTACTACGGTACCATGCGAAATTTCAAAGGAGGGAAGCAGCCAATAGCCCTACCCAGCCCTGATGCCTATAAACCACAGCACCGAGCATGGCACAATAGCCCTGAGGGTGAAGTAATGACACACACACCTTGGAAGACACAGTTGGACTTAAGACCTGCTCACAAGAAGAAAATCCTACCTGGAACTGAAAACCTAGCCAACTACCCAGGGCTAAAATAATGAATAACAGATCTTGGAGCAGAACCTACAACCACTTCTTTACTAAGCTAGCGAAATCCCTAGCTACATTCTAAATATTTGGCCTTATACCCACAAATAAATGTGGTTCCCCTCACCCTTCATCCAGGAAACTCCTCCTTGCAATAGACAGAGACCGTTACAAAAACCACATTACATCAAAACATCACATTTTGAGCCCAGTCAGAACTGATACATCTATAAAACAACTCCTGGGTCTAAGGCTCGGGGAGCATTGTGGGAAAAGGGACAGAAAAGACTGTAAGAACCGGAGGAACAGGGACTTTGCTGTGAGATTGTGTCTCCTGAGAATGCCATGGAGTCTCACTAAGTTAGCTACCTAAGCGTGATTTGAAAAAGGACAGCAACAACAGATGTGATAGAGAGGAAGAGACCATTTGGACTCAACTCCACACAAAGAACTACAGGTAACTAAAGAATGTTGAGAGCCAGTGAAATGTGCTTCTGGAAGGAAAAGCACACTGGTTTGTTATCCAATACTAAATGGTCAGCCCTAAAAATATACATACAAGTAACATTACAAACATAATATATACACATACATACATACATACATGCATGCATACATACACACATACATGTATACACACACATTCATGTATACATACACACATGCATACACATATACATACATATACACATACATATATACATACATACATACATACATACATACATACATACATAGGTATATCTATATATCAATCTCGGGCATACACCTGAAGGATCTTACATTATGCTACAGAGACACTTGCCCATCATGGTCAGTGATGTTCTATTCATAATAACCAGACAGTGGAGACAGCCTAGATGTCCATCTAGATGTCCAGATGTCCTAGGTGTCTAGCCTAGATGAGTAGATCAGGAAAACGTGATACATTTACGCAATGAAATATTACTCATCTGTTCAAAGATGAAATGGTGACCGCCAACAATAAAGTTGTTTTCCTTGCTAATTTAATAACTATACTATTTTACTAGTGTTATGAATTGTAATGTAAATATTTTTGGAGATAAAGCTTTGCCGAAGGAGTTGCAACCCATAGGTTGAGAATGGTGGACTGGGGGAGGGAAGGAACCTAAGGTAGGGAGAGAGACTACATAGCTATTGAAAGAAAGAGAAAAAAGCCAGTGGGTGTGGATGAAGGCAATAGAGGGAGGAACAGCTAACACTAAGGGCTATTTGAGGGATCATATGGAAACCTAATACAGCAGAAGCTTCCGAAAATATATACATACATGAAAGAAATGTAAATGGAATCATTAAATAATTCGAGAGGCAAACTTCAAACTAGACTTCTCTCAGCATCAAGTGAAACCAGCAGGAATGGGTTACGTCTAATGGAGTTGTCAGTCAAAGGGGCCCAAGGAAACCCCAAGCTGCTCAGACTATTGCCAAGGTTATTGGTTGCTGTCCACAAACTGATGGTAAGGCCGTATTGCTGAAGTCAATGCCTACACATCTCACTCAACTGAAGCCGTCCCCCAACTGACTGATGTTTATGGTACTGGAAAGTACTCTGCAGGCTACCAGAGGAGAAAGATAAACACCATCCCACCTACAAACCCCAGTGGTGACCTGGGGGAAACGTCAAATACTACTGTCCTACTGAGGAAGGGTAGCAATGACATGAGTCCCAGGAACATTCTGCTGTACTCATAGGTCGGAGTCTCACTCAGCCATCAGAGAAGCTTCCTCCTGCCATAGATGGGAATTAATACAGGGACCCATAACTCGACATTGTGCACAGAGTAGGAGACCTTAAAATGTTCAGTCCTAAATGGGATGTCTTCGTCAAACCCTATCCTCAGGGCTCAGAGAGCTCCACAGCAGAGAAGGCAGGAAGATTTTAAGAGGCAGTGAGTCTGGGAGACACTAAGGAAACAGTGCCTTCCAGACATAACAGGACAGACGGACACACATATGAACTCAAAGAGATCGTGGCAGCATGCATGAGGCCTGCATAGGTGGTCTAAGTTAGATGGGGTCCCAATGCTCAGGCAGGGGTAGAAACAAATCCCCCCAACCTAAAAGCTATCTTCAATTGACAACTTCTGAAGGAAAAAAATCAGTTTTCGCCAATGGAATCTCGCTGAGTATACAAATCACACTAATGGGCAGAGCCCATGCCAAGCCATGGCCAATACAAAATGAACTCAAGTGTGGTTTTAGAGATATTTTGTCTCTTGATGCTTTGTTTAGGCATTGTGTATGTGCTTCTTGTGGTTTTTTATTTGATTTTTCCTCTGTCTATTGTTTTGTTTTATTCCAGTATGGTTGTTTTTGTATTTGCTTATTTGTTTTCTAAAGAGAGAGAGAAAGAAAAGTTGGATGAGGCATGTGTGGGGAGGATCTAAGAGGACACGAGAGAGGGAAAACCATAGTCAGAATATATTGTTTGAAAAAAATCTACACACACACACACACACACACACACACACACACACACACACACTACATATGTGTATATAAACAATTAATCATAAAAGGCCACGACTTTGAAAGAGGGAAAGGGGGTGGGAGGAAGGAAGAGGAAGGAGGAAACAATAGAATTATATCATAATCTCAACACACAAAAATTATTTTTAAAAGTGATGACAATCTGAAGGGGGGTGGTGAAGAAAGAAATGAAGCACAGTCACTCCAGTCCTTAAAGAACTCCAAGAAGAAACTGAATTCAATGAAGTGAGATGATGCCCTTAAGGAGGATTCAAACCCAAAGTTGCCGGTCCTCAACAGGGTGACACTGTTTTCAATGAGGCAGTTAATCCTGGTAATTACGGAAGAAGAAAGGGGCTCTTGTAGTGTTTGTCCTTTGCAAATGTGGGAATCTGTTCTGGAGGTCGATCACTGAACCTCTCCCAACTCACTGGCTAAAAATGTATCACATCCTTGAATGTGGTGATGGTACCTGCAATTCTCCCTCTTCAGAAGTGGAGGCAGAGGCTTTGAATTTGAATCCTGGTCTACATAGTAAACTACAGCTCAATCTGAGCTGCAATGTGAGACCAGTAAGCAAAACAAATAACCAACCAACCAAACAAGAATGCCATGTGGCAATCTATCCACTGTGGCACAAACAATAAACCATCTGCTGGAGTGTACCACTGAGTGGGGTTAAGGATTACTTTTCTTGATTGGTAGATATCAGTTTATGTGGACACAAAAGAAGCAGAAGGAGGACCATTATGGTGCATGTGGTCCACACCTGCAATCTCACACTTTGAAGGCTGAGGTAGGAGGATTATAAGTTTAAGAACATCTTGGGCTACATGGGAAGGTCTTGTTTAAAAACACAGATGAAGGGAAATTCTTACTAATGTCAATCACTGAAGTCAGCTACTTTAATACCAATGCTGGGAGACTTTTACTATACAAACTTTGCTTGAGCAAGCAGGTATGAATACAAACATGCATGTGGACTCAAGGGTTGAGGGGCAGGAAGACATTTTGTCCTTCTCCTTAAGATCGCTGAGTACTTGAGAATGTATGAAAACATCTGTAGAGATTGTGTAAAGACCCCCGCCCCCATTCTTCCTCGTGCTCTTATCAAGACAACCAAACACCATAAAGTTACCCTGCAAATGGAGATTCCATCACAATATTGATTATTCCAAATCAACTCCCAGGGGCTGAAGAAATATCGTAAGGAACAGAAATGAAATTCCAGGAGATTCAAAGAAAAATCAAACAACATGCAGACTTTTAAGTAGCATTTTTCTCTCCCAAGGTATGTCAAAGCAGTATACATAATGGTACATGAGTTCCATTAGTAATCACAAAAGTACAAATGAGTGTGGAAACATTGTACTCATCAAAGTGGGATTAATTTCTTTTATAAGCATGGTACTAATTTTTTATAAGCTGAGCTTATAGAAACAGGTGCTCTGATGTGCTGATGGAATGTTCTTTCTGTGTCCTTTCTGGTTGTCAGTTTTATCATTGTGTGACAAAGGTTGCTGGCTGTCTTTCTCCTCCCCACTCTTCAGGATCTTGCACTGCAGGCTGTATTTTATACAGTTGAGTCTGGCTTGGGCCCATACCATTAATCTTTTACCAGATGCATATTTAATTTTTGCATACTTATTGAAGGGTCATTGAATTTGTTTGAATAAATATTTTAAGAAGCAAGCATAGTCTTTAATATCTCATTAGGTTTCCAGGGATCTACATGAAAGATAGGAGTTATATATCAAGAATTTTAAATAAAGATATTTACCCTGCTGAAAGGTTACTGACTCAACATGGAAAAAAAATGTTTGAGGAGATAAAATAAATGGCATTAAGGAATCACCTCTCTAAATGTTGGCATATTCAGGAAAACAGCTATTAAAAAGATCACTGCAGGCTTGGAAAGATGGCTCAGCATTGGAGAGCATTGACTACTTTCCCAGAGAACCTGGGTTCAGTTCCCAGCACCCACATGGTGGTTCAAAACCATCAGTAACTCCAGCTCTAGGACATACGAAGCCACCTTCTGACCTCCTCAGGCCCCAGGCATGCCTGTGGTATACATGCACATCAATGTAGTCAAGCATTCATATCCATAAACTATTAAATCTTTGGAAAAGATAAGTGAAAAAGTTAGTAACATTGAAAGTTGTTTATAATGTATACTGTCAAATCAAACTAGATTCTATTTAAAATAATGGAGAAATAAATGTGTAGGAAAGTACAGGAAGGGTATATAGTAAAATGCAAATAGTCATAGTCAGTGTAGTGGCAAAAGAGCTCATTTATAGCTATTATTCACATGACATCAATTACTGTTTACTTCTCTGGAGACATAATCTCACAGTGAGTTGAGGTTACCTTTGAATTCACTTTGAACTGAGGAAGACTTTGAACTTCTGGGCCTCCTGCCTCCAACGAATGAGGCCTGTGATTACAGGTCTCTTACATCAACTCAGCATAATGGCTTTTTTTTTAAATAATAAGAAATGGAAATGAATGCCCATTTATTTATTTAGAAAACACAATGCCATTTGATTGAGCCTCATCAAATGTCTCTTATTTCAGTAAATGACGTGATAACGATTTTTGTCAACCAAACTGAGCATAAAGAACCAATTAGTCATAGTTCTGTGACAGATTGTGGGCTGTGTTTCCATTGTGATATCTGCAGAGAAGATATAAGGTTTAAAATATTAGAATGATCACAGAAAGAATCACCTTTCTGTATAAATTATGGAACCATGTTTTTCCCATCTGGTCTCCGTGGGTCTTCCATTACTTCTAAAGATGAGCTTCCCCTGTGAATTCTGTCAGTAAGGATAGCAATGCTGTAGGATCGCGCACCCCTACCCCTTCCTTTAGAGCTATTTAAAGGTCTTTGTAAGCACACGTATCAATAGGATGTAGGAGTCACATTACTAATTAGAAGACATTTTATCCTTTTATCAAAGAGACGGCAGCTGGTTTTTTTTAAAAAAACTCTAAGCAAAATGACATTTTAACATGTGACTGGACGCTATTCAAAGCTGATTAGAAGCAGTGGGGTCTTTTTTGGCCAATCCCTGATGCTGTGAATGATTCACCATGGTATGTTTAACACCACCCACTTGACATGTGGGATCTATTGTCTCCAGCATGTTTTGTAAGGTTCATCATGTCCATCAGAAACGTCTGGGGAGCTCTGTGGGAGAGTTTACTCACCTTGTCAGGCCTTAATCCCATCACCTGACTCTTAGCCCTTGACCCCAACATTGCATCATTTAGAAACTAGAAGCAACCAGGCAGAAAACAAGTCTACATTGCTCACATAAGCTACTTCCTGACCTGCATTAACACAGGTCAACATTTTTTCCTCTCCACGATTAATTTCTTTCCTGTGCTCTGGCTTTCATCTTGACCTGTGTCTTCAGGGACTGTCCTCCATCACTTACTTTCCTCTCCTTTATCTCAGCTTCTTCAACAGTGACAATTTTCACATCTCCTTGAATAACATCAACAAAATGGCAGCCTCCAGTTACTAAGCATTTTATCTATACTGAACACGGGACTGGTGACTTTAAAATATGTTTCATTATTTTTCCTACCCCTCCACCCCCTACACATACTTCCGTATGTTTTCTGTTCTTTATATAGGAGGAAACTAAATTTCAGAAGGGTTAAGCACCATACAGTAATCACTACAGTGCAGATTCAAAACAAACTGTGATTATGAGATTATATCTTAATCGGGGGTAATCGCTGAAAAAATCCTCTTTGAACTTGGAGAGCATCCATCTACCTCATCACGAACAGACTTCCTGGAGACTTGTGTACACTTGTCATCTCCTCGTTCCTCTGCACACCTCAACCCATAGCTTTTTGGCATAGGCCTCACAGCGCCGAAACTGCTCTGGGCAACATCACCAATTAACTTCCTGTTTCTTGACCTTTCTGTTATGAGCCTAGCCGTTTATGACTAGGCTATCTCTCCAGTCCTCCCGTCCTGTTTCTAAGGCCAGAGGATCTTGGGTCCTTCACCTTACCTTGACTTGTATCACCCTTGACACTGTTGAGAATCTTTGAAGCAGTCTTTCTAAGGGCTTTCGGAAGATACCCACCCTACTTGTTTCTCTGTTACTAATCTATGGGATTACAGGTTGCTCCATTTCCTGTGTCCAGTTCTCTCCTCTGTTCTAGAACAGCTTCATATTACTGTGACAGGACACCTGATATGTCTGTTTTCTGTAGTAATTGAGACTGAGGTTGGTAACAGGTACCAAACTTGTGACAGCAAAGAGAATATCACACACACACACACACACACACACACACACACACAGAGAGAGAGAGAGAGAGAGAGAGACAGAGACAGAGACAGAGACAGAGATAGACACAGAAGGAACCACTTCCTTCACATAGTCCCCTCCCCCTCTTTAACTTTTTACTGCTTCTTTGTGAATTTCACATCATGTACTCCAATCTCACTCATCTCTCCCTCCCCTCATACCTGCCTTTTACAATTGCAACCTCCCCCACCTCAGAGAAGGAAAAAATCTCATTGTGGAAGCTGCAGAGTGTCACAGTGTGTCCCACAATATACCCTTTTGTGCATGCTACTTTGCTTGCAAATATTCATTGCAATGAGTCTGGTATGAGGCCTCTGGCTTCTGCTGTTCCATTGATACTGAAACCTCACTGGGACTCCTCTCAGATACCCTGTTGTTGCCCTGTGTCATGAAGATTCTGTAGTTTTGGAACAGTAGGACTGGTCCCTTCATGCAGTTCATCAATGGGGTAGATGTTGGGGTGGGACAACTCAAAGCCCTGGATCTGGGTCTGGTTTGCCAGAGACAACTCTATCTTGTTTCCCAAGAGAGGTTCAGTCCCCCCTCTCCTGAATGTTCCAGTGGTGATGGACATGGCCAGTTCTCTCAATCTCATGACGTTGGAGCGAGTTCTCTGCCTTCCGTAGGTGGTGAGGGATGAGGGATGAGAGGAGGGCTTCTCTTCCTTGTCCACACTACTGAACAGATAAAAGGCAGGGCTGACTCTCCTAAACTCACACCCTTGTGGTGACTCACCTGCAATCCCCACATTCAGGGCCAGCTCTACTTTGCTGCACAGGCGAGGGGCAGGGCCAGCTCTCCTGCTTTCCTGACCTCAGGGCCAGTTTTCCTGCCTCCGTAGGTGGCAAGGGGTGAGTGTATCTACTACCTCCAAATAGTCCATTCAAGTATATATACACCTGTGAATTAATACAACAATGATGTCAGAGCCCCTATCTATGAACATTGCAATACTGGGATCAAGCGTTAAACACATGAGTGTTTGAAGGGGCATTTCATGTCCAAACTATAACCATTTTTTATGGATAATCAGAGTTAGGTCAGGCTTGTCATTTCTTTACTGTGAACACCACCCTGGAGATCTCATTTATCCTCAGGGGTTCATTTTCACTGCTGGTAAAGCCCACATCTGTCTCTGGAGTCTAACTCTCTCCTGACCTTTAGACTTGAATGTCTGTTGCTTGTAGGACTTTTGATCTTACATGGCTCTTAGGCATGTAGAATCTTATTTCTCTGAGAATACCTCTTTCTGGGTCCTCATTTTCCTCAAATATAAAATGGAGAGCATATTCATTATTAAAATCTGATAGGGGTACCTTAAATATTAAATGAAAATACATGTGAAAAGTATTTATGACCATGCCCTTCCTATGGAAATCACTTAACCTATTGTGAGGGACCTTATGAACACTAAAACCTGTCAGTGGAACATGTTTTGTGGGTCAGATCTGTGCTTTTCTTTCCTCTTGCACTTACTCAGGAATCTCTCATTTTATCACCATTGTAAAAAAGCACATATATCTATATATCCATAAATACACAGGGACACACACACACACACACACACACACACACACACACACACAAAAACCTGATAGGACAAAAATGAGTTTGTACAATAGCTCCTCTGATCCACAGACAACACACATCCCAAACCCCAGAGTGGTTGTTGAATTCATTGTTTGGGCTGATTTCTAAACAAGCCATTCTGTCCTACACACATATATCTGTTATTAAGCGTATTAATTAATTTGACACAGAAAAATCATCTGCTAAATAATTATTTAGTGAGACTAAATGATTAACAAATAGATATTCCCTGTCTCAACGTATACTATTGTCTTTTTACTTCAAAAGAATTCTCTTTAGCCTCCTGTTGGCTTAGGGGAACTGCTAGAATGATTGCTCTTGTGCTTTGGGGACATTATGAAATAATATAAGAGTGTTTGAACCCAAGCAGCATGATTTGGGGTGTGTGTGTGTGTGTGTGTGTGTGTGTGTGTGTGTATGAGACAGACAGAGAGAGAGAGAGAGAGAGAGAGAGAGAGAGAGAGAGAGAGAGAGAGAGACTCTGATTTAGATTTATCCTCACAGGTTGCAGTGATTTTGAATATGCTGGGCACAAGGGAAATGGCACTATTAGGAGGTGTGGCCTTGTTGGAGAAAGTGTGTCACAGTGGAGTGGACTTTGAGGTCCTATGTTTAAGTTCTGCCCAGTACATAGCCTCTTCCTAGCAGCCTTTGGATCAAGACATAGAACTCTTGACTCCTCCAGCACCATGTCTGCCCAGATGCTGCCATGCTTCCTGCCATGTGGAATGGAGTTGGATGGGATGAATTCCATACTACTGAGAAAAAGAAAACACAAAATTAAAATTCTATTACTCCATTTAATGTATTTAGAGTACAGCTGACCGTGAGTAACAGAAACCATAGAAAGCAAATAAGAGAAGAATTTAGTCCTTTTTAAATTTTATTTTTTATGTCACTCTTGATGTCAATGCTGTCATCGTTGTGTCGAGGGTCCCTCTGATGCTGGAGGAGGTTGAACCCAGGTGTGATGGGTGGTGAACACACGCTTTGACAGTGACCTACACCTCCAGCCACATGGGCTCAGTGTGATTCAGTTTCCTCCATTTCCCCTTCTCACAGTGACCACCACCCCACAGCTTTATTAACCCGCACGAAAGGTGATCTCTGTCTAGCTCTCTTCCACTCAGACTGTGGGGCGAGGGATGCAGATTCCCAAAAGGGGAGGTGTCTATGACCTGTTAAAATCCTTCCATACATTTTTAAGTCTAGAATATATTTTCTGATCCCAATTGTCTGTGAATCTGTGACACTGTTTTTTACTTTAAGACATTTTCTCAGATGTTATCAAAACACTGCATATAAATTTATTTTAGATGCTCCCTTCTGTTCTGTAATTATTTCCCTCCCCCCAAGGCAGTTATATTTCTTATTTCTCCACTTTAAAGAACACATCCCAGGGCTGTTCTCTCCTTTTGTCTTTCTGTGTGTCATTGTAAAGCAGACATTGCACACTTTCTTCTAAGTATAATGAGAGAGTGTCAGACAACTTCATGTGCTCAGTGAATCTGATTAACAGAATAACCCAGGGACAGTGCAAAGCCTTGCCTTAGTTAGGGTTTTCTTGCTGTGAACAGGCACCATGACCAGGGCATCTCTTATAGGGACATTTAATGGGGCTGACTTCCAGATTCTGAGGTTCAGTTTATTGTCATCATGGCAACTTCCAGGCAGACATGGTGCTGGAGGAGCCAATGGCAGCTAGGAAGAGGCTCTCTTCTGTACTGGGTGGAACTTAAGCATGGGACCTCAAAGCCCACCCCACAGTGACACACTTCCTCCAACAAGGCCACCCCTTCTAATAGTGCCACTTCCCTTGGGCTGAGCATATTCAAATCACCACAACCAGTGAGGATAGATCTTAAAATCTAAAGACACGCTAAGGTTAGAACATTTGTGGAGTAGCCTGCCACTGTCAACAGGAGAAGGAAGCAAGGACAAAATTTACTATGAGATGCTCAAAATACCAACATTCAGCCACAGGGGTGGGGATTAGGATGTCTCTGTAGGCTGTGGTGGGGGAATTCACTAATGCCCTTAATTTTTTTTTTTGTCAGTTATTTGAAGACTTAAGAGCTACTGACAGTACTCTAAAGGAAGAATACATGTCAAATAGCAGAGTAGGGTGTGTGTGTGTGTGTGTGTGTGTGTGTGTGTGTGTGTGTGTGTGTTTTTATGTAACATCACATTTTATAAAATGCAAGAGTCTATGAATTGTAAACGTACCATTATTTAGTGCTACTATGAAAGAAAGAAAAGCTGCTCCTATGTAAGCCATAAAATGCCACGGGTCACAATTTACCATAAAATGGCAGTGATGGTAAAATATGAATGTGTGTGGAATTTGGTGTCTGCTGTGTTTGTCTTGATTGTGGAGAGATTGCTTTTAGCATGTAGGAAGAAGGCCTTTAGCTCCTAACAGTGCGTCGATGAGTCTTAGTGGCAAATCTTGGGTGGTGCCACTGTGGACCAGGGACTTCCTGATGACTAGAGTTCCAGCCCCAGTATCCAAGGTGGAAACGTAGAACTGAATACGTAAAGTTGTCCTCTGATATCCACACGAAGCCTGTGTCTTGAGTGTGTATGTGCAGCATAACACTAGTAAGAAATTTTCTTGAAAATTGAGGATGGTGATGTCTGAGAGTGTCGGAAACATCCTAAGAGATAAGCACACGAAATTGCCTGGCACCAAATGGGGGCTCAATAGTGTTCCTTGCTTTGTTCTTTCTAACACGACGCTGAAAACTACTGCTGCCCTTAAGACAGGAATAATGCACATCACACTGATGTCAGAAGATTTCACGAGGTGGTCATTCTAATGTATATATTTGTAGGCCCATTCATTCTCACACATATATGTATTTTGTTTTTAAGAAGCACCTGTTTTTATACCATTGATGGCGCTAATGTTACCAGCAATAGGGTCAGAGCCTGGGCCCTCCCAGCCCTAACAAACTTGCATTAGCCACCCATCTTCAATAGACCAATTAAAGCATCATATCAATAGTGAAAAGCAGGAAAAACAATACGTTCAATGTGATCACATTAAAATGAAGAATTAAGGGTCCCTGTGGACCCCCATGTCCATCTCCAACTGCAAACATGGGGTTAGGTTTAAGTGGGAGGCAAGCGGTGTGCAGATCTAAGTGTTCAGCAGTGCTATGGTCCTTCATGTGAAGGAACTTCGTGTGAAGTCTCCCTTGAGGAGACAAGTTCCCTCTAAGGCTCGCACCAGGCCTCAGTGTTTTCCTTCTCTCAGAATAAGATTCCTGAGAGATTTTCAGTTCTTGGCTCTTTGCGTTAATAGTACAGTAGGCAAAAGAAGGAGTGCGTGAGTCTCTTGTATAATATGCCCATTCCTGCCTGCCCTGAGCACTACTGTGAGTGCGTTTGTGGCAATACTATTGAGGGCACCTGCTCTTCTGTCAAACGGGCCTATGGCGTTACTGACTGTTGTATTTTACTGTCCTGGTATCTTATTTATTATAGACCCAGAACTAAAAAGAAGGAAACAGCCTGAGGATGCATATCTGTGATCCCAGCACTCAGAAGGCAGAGGAAGGAGGGTGGCGTGGGTGTATTGAAGGCCAGTTTGGGCTACATAGTGACGTCTAGGGCAGCTTGTATATAGTAAGGTTGTCAAAAACCTAGAGGAGGGGGAAGAAGAAGGATGGAGAGATGAGATGAGGGGAGGGAAGAGGGGGGGAGGGGAGAGGAAGGGAGAAAGTACAGAAAATGATTGGGCCGAAAACAATGAAGGAAAGAAATCCTGATTATCACAAACATTTATATAAATTACTACTTACTAACGTGCTCATCTAGGCTGATCAATACTTAATAAATAAGGATACAGTCTATATTCTGCACTTGCTACATGGAATCATGGACTGAGCACTTAGTAGAGTAGGCACTCTTTTTTTTTAAAATAAGTATTTGAACCAGGTTGAACTGTAACCAGTTTTTAAATTTATATTAGCTAATGAGAAGACGGCTCTTTTCAGCAGTGAACAATTCAGAAGGAATAAAACACTTCCAAAAGGAGTACAGGAAGCAAGTCTTCCTGCAGAGAGTTGCCAACATGCTGAAGGTTTCAGCTTTTCTGTCACTTAGGCGAATTCTCAGAATTGCTGGTGCAGCCATGATCAGCTCTCCGCTCTGTGGGCAAGAGAACACCGAGAGCAGGCTCTACAGGCCCGGCTCTCACTACCAACTGATGACCCAGCACTGATTTGTTCTGAGACTAAGATGGGTTTCACATCTAACTTTTATGAACCCGCTTATCTCTTATGCTTGGCCCCTGCGGTCCAGTTCTTATCTGTGGGAGACGTTAAGCCATTTATTAGGGGACTTTGAATCCTATTGCAATCTTGCCAATGGCTGAGCCTGGTGGTTTCATTTGAGCTCCAGATTTCATTGTTTATGGGTTTGGCTATCCGTGACCCACATCCCCAGAGAAAATAGACCATTGATGAATGGGAAATTATTTTACATCAGAATGGCATGAATGCAAATGGTAAAGAAATAAACAGATTAAGTGCAATTTCCTGCCTGCTTCTGGGCTTATTATGACCACATTACCTCTGACATGTTTATGAAGCTATCTCTATTTCTTAATGGATGGAAAGGGCCAAATGTGGTTATTTACATTCTCCCTTCTCTTCTGCACTTCCCGGACTTCTAAGCAGCTCAAACACTGCAGTGAGAGAAATGGCGGTGGCTGGAGCACTCTGGACCAATCCCTTGCTATTTGTTTTCTGAAACATCTTAATACTCATTGAGGATTACTTTGCTACTTAGTAGCAACAATGATACTAGTTTTAAAACAACCATTGTTTCTGAGCATCTCCCACATACTTCCATATTTTTGTATCCGTTACCTTCAAAGCAGTAAGGATGCCAGATAGTATTATTCACTTTCCTATATTGTTATATAATATGGGAAATATATAACAATAATATAATTAGTGTGGATTAATGACTTTCATTAGTATTCTGACAACTCCTTGAAGGTTTATTTTTTTGCAGGAGGTTATAATTATTATTTTTTATTGAAAATAATTTTTTCACATAATATATTCCCTTCATGGTTTCCTTTTCCAACTCCTCCCAGATCTTTCCCACCTCCTCAGCCACACCATCCCATGCCATCTTTCTCAGATTTATTTTAAAAAAATCAAGGTCTCACAACAGTTCTAGTTGGCCCAGAACTCACTGTGTAGATCAAGTTGACCTTTAACCCACCTCTGCCTCCTGAGTGCTGGAAACAAAGGCATGCACCACTATATCTAGCCATAAGAGTGATCTCATACAAATATAAGAATACCTACCACATCACAGAGCAATGCAATTGCAGCGAACCATAGTTTAATAGATTCTTTATCGGTTTCGAGCCAGCTCTAACCTCTCATGGGAGTCCGGTGGGGCAGGCTGGCCTACATCTTTCTATAGGCAGAACTTGAGCCTGATTCACATTTTGGCCTGCGCTCTAAGCTTATTTTCAGATTGCAGCACAAGGTGTTAAAAACAAAACAGTGGAAATCAATACAATCCACCCTATTTAAATATGCTTCAGACATTGAGTGGGTCTCTCTGTAGTTCCTTTTTAGTGTGTCTGAAATAGACCGTTACCTGGCAATGAGAGACAGGGGAAATTGCTCCAATTGTTTCCTAAGAAAATTATTCTCGCTTTCAACAGAACAAGTCTTGAGCAAAACAGCAAGCCATGAGGGTAGAGTTGGGACCCGCAGTGACTACCTGGATCCTCCTGGCCAACGGCATGGGTGACCCCCCACTCTACATCTAGACCCTTGGTCGCACAAGACCTCTGGGATGGTTAGTATCTTGCTAGCTCCAGACCAAGACATGTTAGTGTTGAATCATACGTGTGAGTCATTGAGGAAAAAAAATCATTGGAGGAGACCTACCCAGCTCAGGCTGCCTGTGGCAGTATGTTTTCCACGTGATGTATTATGGACTTAGTCTCATACAGAAGCTATCACGGCCCCAGAGTATCTAAGATGACTAATTAATGCTCACAATCCATTCTACAGAAGATTCAAACTGCTGGGCATTTGGTTGACTAAAAGGATTGCAAATGTCCCCAACCAGACTTCCTCTCTGCTAGTAAAACCTGTATGATGAACCAAGCGCTGATCGGAATGTTTTCTATTAAGTAAGAAAGCCAGGCAAAGGGGCAAGAGAGGTGGGGCAGAAGGAACTGAGTGTTTAAGGCAAAGCTTAGATGAGACTGGGGTCAGGCCTCTCATCTTGCTCACAAGATTTTTTTTTGGTTCTTTTTTTCGGAGCTGGGGACCGAACTCAGGGCCTTGCACTTCCTAGGCAAGCGCTCTACCACTGAGCTAAATCCCCAACCCCGATTAGGTGAATTTTTAAGCTAGGACATTTCTCCTCTGGAAAATTCCTGATCTGTTTCCAGTGGCTAGTGTTTGCCAGATGAGGTTGGATGAGCACTGACAGTCCTGTCCCTAGCTTCTGCCTCCCCCCACCACAGGACACTGAACAGACACTGATCAGCAGACACAGCCCAGAGTCATGACATGCCTTTAGTCCAACAGCATTCACAGTAGGAAGTGACTGACCATCTTTCTGAAGTATGATACCAAGTGAACTCCCTTTATGTATCGTGAGGGAATAGAAGTGATGTTAAGGCTATAAAGAAAAGGAGAAAAAGGTATGGAAGGGGGAAAGACTCCTAAACAGACATGCTACTGTGTTGTTCTGTGCCCTCTTTACATGGATTAGAGATTGTTTATTGGTTTTCTTGAGACAGGCTCCTGCTATGTAATCTGGGCTAACCTTGAGCTTGCAATCCCTCTGCCTCTGCCTCCAAGTGCTGGAACTACAGTTGCCTGCCACCACAGTGGGATCTTTGAGTGATTTTTTTGGTTCGTTTGTTTGTTTCTTACAAAACAGTGAAGCTAAGCCCACCTCAGACTTATAACTCAGCGCACTTACATGTGTCATATTTTTTAGTGAGATCTAATGCTTGGTTTACCAAGCCTGATCATTTAGAACGTTATATAAGAAGCCCACACGACTGCTAGAGCAGCGGCGAACTCTGAGCTTGCTCTTCTTAACTCTCCCCTCTCTCTGCGGGCGACTCTTCTATCATCTTGTTGACATTTACCAGATAATAAGAGTGCTGCGAGAGAGAGGAGCGAGAGGAAAGGGAGATCTGTTTGAAACCGAGACATCAGTAGGGGCAAGTAAACCAAACCTCTGCGTATCCCCAAGGGCCAACCCAAGGGTACGGAGGGGACCACATCGCAAATCTCCATTAGAGCAGCAACCCTCGGAGGCTTGCTCGGCTCGCTTGGGTTTGCTACCCCAATCACGTTGGCTTGCAAACCCCCTTGGTTTTATCATTGAATACACGAGAGAAAAACAGGATGGAAAAGAGGACCTGGAGACTCTGATTAGCGCATACCTTTGGGAAACGAGTGATTTCATTCCATATTTATCAAACTGCAAATGAGATGTGCAGCGTGCCTCGCCCAGAGGACACAGAGAGGAATACCACGGTCTGTGCTTTTAAGGACCCATAGTCCAATGGAGGAGGCTTTGCTCATGCGATTACAATTCTGAATACTCTAATCCATGATCCAAACACATTTAAAACAGAGTGATGAAGTGGAGAGGACACTACAGTCCTACTGGACCAAAAAGAACGGGCTTACGGAGACAGTGGTCTATGAGCTAGAGGAAAGCATGAATTTTACAAAAAAAGAAACCACAGAAACGGCTGGAGAGATGGCTCAGCAGTTAAGAGTGTGTGCCACTCTTGCAGAGGACCTAAGTTCAGTTCGCAGTACCCAAATTGTGCAGCTCAAAACTGCCAGTAACTCCAGCTCCAGAGGCTCCCACAAGGCAGCTGCAAGCACACATGCTCACATACACATGCGTTTTTTAAAACGAAAGAAGACGTACAGGCTGTTACTGCACGCAGCTTTATTTAGATAAGCGTCTCTCTAAAGTCATCTCCACACATTGATTCCCGTAACACTATTCACGAGCTTCCATTTACTCACCCAGAGATGTATTACCATTTATTGAGCACCTACTATGTGCCACTCTGAGTAGTGAAAGATGAGTTCGAGTATAGGCTTATCTAGGGGCAGTCACAGCACAGCGCAGCTGCTCCCAAGCTGAGTGACAGTTCAGAATCACCCGGAGAGCTACAAGGTGAGAACGCCAGGCACTGAATGATAAGGGTATTTTGCCCAGGCAACGCTGAGGCTGGTGAGAGATAAAACCCACTGGTACAGTGCATGCTCAGGGATGGTGTTATGTAGCAGATGTCACTACGGTGCCTTGGGAATAGCAAGGCAGAACCCAGGAACGCAAGAAAGGTTTTATTGGAAAGCGCATTGTAGTGTGTGTTCAGTTGTCAAGGTTGTAGAGTCTTTACTAGACAGGTAATGTAGGGGAAATAGTCCAGGTGGGTGAACGAGACTGGCAAACATGCTGCTGATAGCTCTTATGCCAGTCTTTCTCACCTCTTGTCTTACTTAGGGTTTCCATTGCTGTGAAGATACACCATGACCAAAGCAACGCTCATAAAGGAAAATGTTTAATGGAGGCTAGTTTACAATTTCAGAGATTCAGTCCATTATCATCATGGTGGGAAGGGTGGTGGCTTGCAGGTCATGGTGCTAGAGGAGCTGAGAATTCTACACCCCGATCTGAAGGCAGACAAGAGGAGTCTGTCTTCTGCAGTCAGTTAGAAGGAGGGTCCCAAAGCCCACCCCAGAGTTATACACGTCCTCCAACAGGGCCAGAGCTATTCTAACAAGGACACACCTGTAATAGTGCCACTTCCCATGGGTCAAACATTCAAACACAGGAGTCTATGGGGGCCAAACCTATTCAAACCTCCACACCGCCTATCCTATCTACAGCTGTTCCTTTAGACTTTCATAATAGCCCTGACATCCCAAACTGTTCTTGTTACCACAACACTAACCTTACTGCTCCTAGATAGTCATTTTGAGTTTATAGGTGTCTTCCCGCTTGTGGAAATTGCCTTTCTCTAAGCCTGCAGCAAAACCTACTGACTGTAGATCAAGTATGTTTTTGCTGCAGTTTCTGACGCTTTAAGACAAGGGTTAGAGAGCTGTATGCCTGCAAGCCAATTCTGGCTACCACATTTGTAAAGGTCAAGTCTTATTAGAACACGACCATACTCATTCAATTAAGTATTATCTACGGTTGCCTTCAAAGCCAAGATGAGTAGTTTCTGTGGCCTCCAAAGCTATGTGTCCCTGAGATAATATTATTTAACCCTATGTGTTCCATTTTCCTCAGCCGTCACGTCGTAATCATTTGCAACATGTCTTAAAATGACTACCAAGCTCCACTGTGTTTGGCAGTGCTACCCCAAGTATTCTTATTTCCCCAGCTGTCAAAAGATAATGAGTATCTGCCAACCCTCTGCCATGTTGGAAGAGAGTTTCACTAAAGTCCATGATTCTTACTGGGGTATCCCACTAATGACTGTGTACCTTGGGGTGCGTGTAAAGCTTTGGCCCCCTATCTCTCGACTCAGATAGCATCTGAAGAGCCATGTTTAGCGTCTTGGCTCCCTGTGGTTATGGCAACCCAGGCTTTCCCTGATTCTCTCCTGTTTCTTCCTCACCCATAGCCTCCACAACAAGAGTAAATTCCCAGTGCACTCCCTGACAAGCGCCCTGCCTGTGAAGCTCCTTCTCAGGGTTACAAGATTAGTCTGTGAGAGCACACACTGAGTGACACCTCAGAACTAATAGCTGTTCCAGGGCCACCCAGGCAGCTGTGCACTTGTTAATGCTGTCACCAGTGTTGTCCTAGGATGCATGTCCAGGGAAGGACATGCAACCGGTCACATATTTGAGAAAGGGGAGCTGTAAAAATCAAAACGACATAGGAGCAGGCTTTCGCCATTCTGTTTCACAGCTGCTCCGGGGAAATTGTGCAGAGCTCTTTCCTCTATAAGACATCACTTTCCCAACCAACTACCAGGTCAAGAAATGGCAGTTAAGTAATAAAAATAATTCTTCTAAAAATATACCGGGGCTGTATTTTTTTTTTAAAGGAAAAAAGAATTACATCCCCCTAGTCCTATTTCAAGACTAGGTAATGGAGAATATGCCTGGGGCTGGATTCCAAGGGAACCAATCAAGGTGAGGGAAAGATAAATTTGGATAAGAGGGAGTGCCAAAATGAGAGCATTCTCCCAGGACACGGGATATAATAATGCCCCAACAGGAACTTGAGAGAGGTCTGAGCATGTTGTAGAAGCATGCTTCCAAGCAAGGAAAAATACATGCCCACACTGAATGAGGTGGAATAATGGATGGTGGGCAGGTAGCAATGTGCAATCGACACAGGAAGACTCTGTTTGACCTCTTCCATTTTGACAGTGAATGGCAAATGTGGTAACCTCCTGCATTTGCTGTTTTATCATTCTGAGGACTTCCAAGCCAGTCAAGTGAACACTGCTACAGAATCCAGAGCCGTAGAGAGATTCCCAGCCCACTGAGGGTGCTCTGGTTCTTGGTAGCAATGATTCTTAGTTACCTCATCTTTCACTACCCCGACTCCATTATGAACCTGTACCTAACTGAGGTGTCCTATATTTGGTTTCACTTTTGAATCCTGGTAATGCAGAATGCTGTCTGCACCTGACCAGGCATTCAGGCCAGTCTTCTGCAAGAACCAAGTGGAGCAGGGCGAGAAAGGAGGCAAATGAGTGCCTCATGCCGATCTGATAACCAGAAGCAGACTTTGCTTTCGAAGCAACCATTGAGCTCCCTGCTTCTGGCTTAGTCTCTGTCACATATTGGCATATCAACTATGCCATTTCATACATTGCCATTCCAAAGATCAGCAGAACAATTTCGATATGATGTGGGCTTATCTGTGTGAACTTGCTCTTAGGACTGTGCTAGCACATAGACTATCTGAGTGACCTCAAGCCAGGGAACAATTATTCTCCAACCGTTTGCTTTTAAACTCCAAGGCGGTCGGTCCTTCATCCTCATTTCTCCTGGGCAGAATGGATGTTCACTCACTCTAGTTATAATAGAAGGAGAACCAGGAAATAATATAGCAGCAAGTTCAGGCTTCCCATCAATATCACAGAGAATGCTAGAGATTTTATACCAATAAAACATGGCTGTCACACTGCAAATGGGTCCAAAGTATCCATACAAGGGGGTGTGGTGCTGCATTTAAGCAAGGTTCAGGGTGTGTGTGCTAGGGCCTGCTGTGCGAATCAAGGTCAGTTTATGATCCTACTCTGAGATGATTTGAAACCTCACAGTGATGTCCTAATATGCTATTTCAGTGTTTAGTAGTCTGGTTTAGGGTAACAAATTGAACTGTTCCCTTTTCTTATTTAGTGTATAAAAACCGTCAGAGTCTCTAGTGTTGAAAAAGACAGAAATCACTGCATAACAAGAGCTGGAAGAGCTTGAGTGAGAGGCAAGTGAAGGAAGGGACCAGGGAAAGGCACTCAGACAGTACCTACAGACAGTACCTACAGCCAGTACCTATAGACAGTACCTACAGACAGTACCTACAGACAGCTGTCTTTTGGTGCTGAAGCACCGGTCACAGAAAGAGCCAAGAGTTAACTGGAAAATGGCCTTAAACTACTGGTCTAAAGTCCAGAGTTCTTAAAGAATTAACATTATGACTTTGGAAATGACAATATTGACCCCAATTCCTTTATCCATGACAGGTACCTCCTAGGATGCATGTCCAGGGAAGGACATGCAGCCGGTCACACAGGTTGATAGTTTTATACTATATGTGAGACCTAAAATTATAATTCTGAAGACTCTTGGGAAACTCACTGAGCTTTAAGTATTCCTATTACTATTACAATGCTAGTGTAGGCATGCGCACTTCTCTAGAACAGTGGTTCTCTACCTGTCTAATGCTGAGACCCTTTAATATAATTCCTAATGTTGTGTTGACCACCAACCATAAAATTATTTTTGTTGCTACTCATTGTTACCGTTATTAATTGTAAGGTAAATATTTTTGGAGACAGAGACTTTTTGAAGGGTTTGCAGCTCACAGGTCAAGAAATGTTGCTCTAAATCATCATGAAGGAGAGACTGTATGGACAGAGCTGCTCACCTCATGGAAATTGAGAGGATGGGGAAGGGAAAGGAGAGGGAGTGAAGAGAGGGAGAGAGGGAGGGAAGAAAGAAGGAAGGAAAGAGGGAAAGAGAGATACTGATTTTCTTTAAACACATGCCTCCAGTGACTCTCGATTACACGTGAGCCCATCAGTGGATTAGCTTGCCTCACTGAAAACCCTCATGATCCAATCACATCTCATTATCTTCACCAGCTAAGGACCAAACCCTCAGCAATCGAGTATTTAGGTTGGATGCTTCACGTCTAAACCATGACATCCAGAACCGTTCACACTCGCCTTATATCCCACAAGTCACTCACACCGAAACCGGTACAAATCGGAATGCAGTTTTGAAATGCAACTTTTACCCCAATATAGGACACAAAGCAAAATTAAAACTAACCAGACAAATGGCCATCACCTGAAGAACAGAGTTCTCGGCCCTGGAAAACTGATAGCAGGCCATTTTCCAAGACTATGGCAGAAAGAATAACAATGGTGCATTGATTTGAAAATCCTTTGTATGAACGTTTCAACTGCATCATTCTCTAGGACAGCATGGTCCTTCTCACAGCTCTAATATCACTAGGCTGTTAATAGCCCACAGCTGACGATCCAGTTCCACAGCTCCTTGACAAAACCTTCTCAGTATCAACATATGAACAACTGCCTGTGACAGGGCTGTCCTTCACTTCAGAGCATGCCTAGTAGCATCTCTGGCCTCTGTCCGCCAGAAGCAAATCATAACTCCCACTTGTGACAATCAAAAATATTTCTAAACACTGTCAGGATTCCTCTGGGGAGCAGAACCACTTTCAATTGAAGTCATTACTTCAGATCTATCTCTGTCTATGCAGCTACTCTGCTAAGATAAACGATCCATAAGGAATTTATTAAATATTTATATTTTAAGCATTATAAACCCATCACTGTCCTTGGTGAGTCTTTTTAAAAAAAAAATCTATTGAGTATCTACAGCATGCCAAGCACTGCATTAAATTGTTGTCAGTGGAGAAAAGGCCATACAAGTTCAGAGGATACCAGGACGGGGGTGAGGGATGGCTGGGCAGAGAGGGAGGGACAAATCTCCCACACAGTCCCTGGTAGTGCCACATGTGCCTGTCCATTTTCAGCATTGTCTTGGGAGCGTTTTAAGTGTGAAAGCCACATCTTTTTGATTCCCAAAGTCTAGCAGACTGCCCCAGAATACAGAAAAGTGTTTGCTGATGAAATCCATGAGGAGAGAAATGATGGGGAGATGATAAGAGGTAGAGTAGTCCACAACAAGGACATAACTGAAGACGCTTGGTTGACTGGGGGAAAAGTAGACTCTATATAGTTAGATTTTCACTGCATCTTGTTTTATCTTTCTATGAATCTGACTGAATATAGCTCCTATATTCATGTTCCTTCATGATAGCACATGCAAGCATATTTAGTCCCAGGGGTCACTCATGGCCTATCGTTCTTCATAAAACATGATCGACAGGGAAAAATTCAATGGTGAGAAATGATGAAAATAGAGGGTTTTTGATGTGGCTTATTCTGGTGTAAGTACTCAGTTAAATGCAAACTTAACTGGATTTCATATGCAGTTCGAATACAGTGAGAGGAAGGGATGAAGATTGTAAGATTAATGATATATGTAAATTGACAAGTTGACAGTTTTATACTATATACTTTAGGGCATTAAGTAGTTCTCTATAGACATATCACAGTGGGGGATCATGCTGCTCCCAGAAGACGTGGGTTATAGAATGCTCGCCTCAAATGGGTCATCTGCATCACCTGTTCCCTCAAAGCTCAAGAACATCATGGGGCAGCAGGAATGTAAAACCAGAGGATGGGAGGAAGGCCCTGGAATGCTGACCTCTGAACATGACACATACGAGCCCTCAGCAGCCGTGGTTACCTGCATGTATCAAACTACTTCAAAACTCAACAAGGGAGACATAAAGTTGTGAGTGAGGTGTGAAAGGGGATCATAGTGGGACTTGAAGAAAGGGTGTAAAAGAGGTATGACCAAGATCTATTATATACGTTGTGGAGAGAGATATTGCCAAGATTTATTACACACACACACACACACACACACACACACACACACACACACACATTTCAGATATTGACTAAAAATATAAGAACAACAACAAATCAAAAGAGTGAAAAGAAAATAACCACGTTAAAATTTCTGTTCACAAAAAATACTTATGACACAGAAATAGCAGGGCCTACATCTAAGCCACTGTGAACAAGTCTTTGAACCAAATCCATGTATTTATGTTTGACATATACACTGAGAGGTCTCTAAATGACCTTTAGGGGTCATATAGTTCAGTACTTTTGGCTCTTCTGCAAGGACTTGCCCATAGTCATTTTATTTGTTATGGAAAACATAGCATGTGGCATTATACTTTGTAGATAAGGCATTTGATTTACTGAGAGATAAGAAGAAAGCCTTATAATTATTTTGTGTATAACTTTATCAACATTTATGCTCATTTTATTTCTTACTGTGTGAAGGTCATTAAGCCAACAACCATGAACAAAGAACCCTGCACCCATCACACCCTAATAAACATTTACTGGTTTTGGTACCCAGCATCCACTCACCTTCAGAACACAGTATCTTCATTTATCTGGGGCAGCACTCCCTTCTTGCTTTCAGCCTCTGTACCCAACCACAACTGAGAACTGGAACATATAATCAGGTCACACTATCACCATACACATTGGCCTGATCAAAGATTTATTTTATTGTTTTGGGCTGAATTGTAGTCCAGTTGAGCCAAGTAATGTGATGGCTAAAATAAACCTCCACATCCAGAAACATACACACACACACGTATATAGACACGTGCACATATGCACACATACACATATGTAAGCACCCCCTCGTACATATGCAAACATATACACACACACATAAACATAAACACTGTCTCATACACCAAACCTTGGGACTGTCAGAAGTCAAATGCTTAATTTTTTCCCTTTACTTGACTTGGACAGAATATACAGTCTGGTACTGAGGCTTCCATTTTGAATCTGTGAGGGAAAAAGAGATCAGAAAGTGAAGGCATGGAGAAGAGATCGGAAGAAGTGAAGGGAGAGAAGGGAGTGTCGAATAGACGGGAAAGGGGATCAGGGAAAGAGGGGCAGGGAGGGAGACAAAGACACATAGAGAGACAGGGAGACAAAGACAGGCACAGAGCCAATGATAGATGCAGAGAACTGCAGATATGGACTGGAGCTGCACCAGAATGGGGTGGCCACCATGCAGTGACTGGGAGCACTGGCTGTGGCATCAGTGCAGCTTGCAATGACTGGGTGCATTGGCTGTGGTGTCAGTGCAGCTTGCAGTGACTGGGTGCACTGGCTGTGGTGTCAGTGCAGCTTACAGTGACTGGGTGCAGTGCAGCATGCAGTGACTGGGTGCACTGGCTATGGTGTCAGTGCAGCTTGCAGTGACTGGGAGCACTGGCTGTGGCGTCAGTGCAGCTTGCAGTGACTGGGTGCACTGGCTATGATGTCAGTGCAGCATGCAGTGACTGGGTGCAGTGCAGCATGCAGTGACTGGGAGCACTGGCTGTGGTGTCAGTGCAGCATGCAGTGACAGCGTGCAGTGCAGCTTGCAGTGACTGGGTGCAGTGCAGCTTGAAGTGACTGGGTGCAGTGCAGCTTGCAGTGACTGGGAGCACTGGCTGTGGCGTCAGTGCAGCATGCAGTGACTGGGTGCAGTGCAGCTTGCAGTGACTGGGAGCACTGGCTGTGGAGTCAGTGCAGCTTGCAGTGACTGGGTGCACTGGCTGTGGCATCAGTGCAGCTTGCAGTGACTGGGTGCAGTGCAGCATGCAGTGACTGGATGCACTGGCTATGGAGTCAGTGTATTCCCACCCCTGTGTGACCTGCTTGCAAAGCTTGGGCTCATTTTCTAAGACATTTAGTATTGTTGGATCCCCAGGCCTAATGACACATTCCTACTTCACCAGCATGTTGTAGTAACATGTGCACCATGGCTTTTTAAATGTTCCAGAGAGCTAATGAAGCCCTTGATTTAGAGTTTCAGTGTAGCTAAAATCACATTAATTCGCCTACAATTTCCTGAGCCTTTCCACTATCACATGTCCTTTTACAACACTCCTGAAAACCTACACCAAACTTAAAAAAGCAACAACTAAAATTTTCTTTCAGAAATATTTTCTCCTTTCCATTAAGGTTAGATTAGTGACTTTGATGTTTCATGTGAAAGATCATTTAAAAATTACACTCAAACCCAAACCGATGGAAATAGCCCCAAACAGAAGTCTTGACATTCATTTATAGCCATCCAGGTAAGTTTACTTTTATTAGGAAATATTGCTAGAATTCCTCAGATCTTTTCTTTTTTAATAAAAGTATCATGTTGTTGGTCCATCTTCATGCTCCTTACTCATTTCCTACCTTCGAGAGAACAATGAATGAACAGTTGCTACTGTGACAGAGGTATTTGGCTTTCTGCTTGGCTGGGGGTCTAATTAACTGGGGTTTCAAAGAATGTCAAGTTCAAGGGAGGCTCCAAGGCCTGACACTATTACCAATGCTGTGCTGTGCTCACAGACAGGAACAGCATGGCTTGTCCTCAGAGAAGCCCAGCGAGCAGTGGAAGGAGTCAGATGCAGATACTTACACTCAGCCAATGGACAGAAGTCGGGGACTCCTGTAGTTGAATTAGGAAAAGACTGAAAGAAGCTAAGGAGGAGGGTGACCCCATAGGAAGACCAGCAGTCTCTATTAACCTGGACCCTGAGATCTCTGAGACACTGAGCCACCAACCAGGCAGCACACGCTAGCTGGGCCAAGGCCCTGGACACATATACAGCAGAGGACTGCCTGGTCTGTCTCAGTGAGAAAAATGCACTTAACGCTGGAGAAACTTGAGACCCCAGGGAGTGGGGAGGTCTGATGGTGTGGGTGTGGGTGGGGGAGGAGGAATGGGAACTGTCAGAGGGCGGACTGGGAGGGGGATAAAGACTGGACTGTAAAATAGGATTAAGGAAAAATAGTAATAATAATAATAATAATAATAATAATAATAATAATAATAATAGAATGTGAGGTTCAGATGCAACTTGGCATGTCAACCGTCCCAGCTTGTCAGCTGGCTGAGGATCTTCCTCCTGTGGAAGACTGCTGCCTTGAACTTGACTGTGTGGCTGAGCTGGTCACTGCTTGAGTCTAACAGACCTCTCTCTGCTGTCTCAAAACTTAGTTCCTGCTAGCATTTGTGTTATCCTGGAGTGTTTAGTAGTCAGTGTGACACAGTGAGAGTGTATTCATTCCTCTATTTTAAGGCAGGATGATCCACAACTACTCCCTACTCCCTTAAATGCAAGAAACTATGGTAGTGGCTTCCCTAACCTACTTCAGAGTATATGGAACTAGTGTCCAGAATGTTGCACAGGAAGATCCAATAGATTGGATGTCCTAGGGCGTTTCTAACATTTCACATGGCTTTGATAAAATCTTCCAACCAGTGATAGATTTCGAAAGTCAAATAAAATATTGGCTGTTCTTTTTGTCTGAGTTGATTGCGTAACTCAATGGGATACTGGGCAGTTTATGCTGGCCAGAAGCTCTGACTGGGAAAAATCACTTATGTAACCGATGTTTTGAATGTCTACTTTATCTGTTATGTTACCTTGTTTGATAGACAGCATGCTCTTGAAACATAATGTCTGTGCCCTGAAAAAGGGAATGGGGGTCCCTTGGAAGGGAAGAAGCATGTGGAAGCAGTGGCAATGTGTGACCTCCAGTCTTGAAGGTACAGAGTCCATCTGCGTAGCACATGAATGGCTTTTCCAAGTAGCACTGGCCAGTGACTGAGCTGGAAAGGGGATGGAATGGTACTATTTGTCATTTCCCCTTGGTTTTAGAATCGTCTTCTTGTTGGAGGGCAAGCATGCATTAAGTAATCCAGGGCCACGGCATCTACCTCCAACTTGCTGTCACGCCAGGAAAGGCATGACCAGAACGTTGTTGAACTGTCTGCTGTGACTCCCCAACAAGGTGTCGGTCAGGAGACCTCTGCTTATTCAGTCCTTACAGTCCTCCAGCCCCCAAAAGCATAACGCTTCAATCCCAACTCAATGCTCTCATTGAGAAACCCCCCCTTCTTTATTAAAACTCAGGCAAAATGTAGCCATTTCTACACATTTAATTGTTCTCCAGACTTGAGGTGGCTTTTCTTGTCTTTTACTTTTCTCCCACTAACTTAGACTGTGTTGTCTCATCACAAGAAAACTGGGCAACGGGGGGTGAAAATGGAAAATGGAACAGTAGGTGTTTTCTTTCATGCTCGACTCTTTAAAAAATGAACAAGCTCTGATTTGACAAAAGTAACGTAGTAGGTCCTTAAAACATCAGACTTCTTTAAAATATTAAGAAATATATACTCCATGTCTGCATTCCTGTCAATATGTCCCTTCAGCACTAGTCTTAAGTGCCTGCTCTGTTGATGACGTTCATGTCATTTAGAATTTGGTATGTGACATTTCAGAAATTATACCATTCACCAGGTTATACTGTGCTATGGTGGCACTCAGAAAACCATTCGCTTTCCTTATGGAGCTGGCACAGGGAAGCAAGGCTAAGGGACATTCAACACGGACAGGACAGGAAAATATCTGGGGCAAACAGGTTGTAAACACAGCATGGTGCCCTGGGTAGGGAGGCCCAATAAATGCTTCCTGAACAATATGTTTAGGTATTTGCTTTATTGTTTCACCAAAATCATCAAGGCACAGATTGGGCTCCATCCCTACTAGCAGTCTGCAGACAAGCGAGATGCAGACATAACTGCCGTCATACAAAGTGATGGGGGAAGGGCTCAGGGTCTTTTTTAAAAAGGTAAACGTGTGCTCCCCACTTCAAACTGGAAAATCGTGAGCATTTATGATTTGCTCCTCATCAGAGCTTCCCACTCAGAAGAATACAGTTTTAAAAGGAATCCATTTATCCCATCTCGAATTTTTTGGTGTATCTTTTCTTTCCCCCTTAAAGCATACTGAGCTTGTCAGAGTTTCCATGGTGAACACAGGGCGCCATGGAAACTGATAGATTTAGCTACACTAAAAGAATAAATAAAATAGGCAGGCATTTACTTGACTGTGCGGTGACAACTCTCCTAGATGGGAGAGAAGCAGATGGCATTTAACCCCCTTGCCCTGCTCAATCTGTGCTTCGTGAAAACATGAATTATTCTTACCGGACCCTGCTAGTGACCTGTGCTGATTAGACGGCTGTCCTCCTTGAGATTCACTAGTCACACGTTGCTTTCCCTTCCAGCTGGTTAGCTGTGTGTCACCGGTAACTGTTAGAAATGTGGTACAGTGTGAAACCTGGAGATGATACAACACATGACAGTGACCAAGGGAACTTCTGCTCAACCTAACGTGTAGTCCCCCAGTCGACCGCAGCAGGTCTGTGCGGGAGGAGAATGAGAGTCAAGACCTAGGTCCATTCTGTGCTAACTAGCTAAGGAACTCCGGTTTCCTCTGTAAAATGTTTAACATATTTTTATTATTTCACAGGGCTGTTGTGAGACCGAGGGGGAATAGTAGAAGGCAAGCCTTTGCAAACCTCAGGCTCTCTCTAGCTAGCAAGAGGAAGCTGCGGGGATAATCAGACAGCCAGCTGTCACAATTGATCATGCTTCAATCTAATACTTTGCCTTGACAGTTTGAAGGGTCACAACACACTTAAACCAACCAGCATCTGAGATTTTTTTTGGGTGGGGGTACTTCTGGTTCCAAATAAATTAAGAAGAATTTTGATCTTGAGAAATAAAGCATTTGAGTTTTTTATGTGTTCGAGATTTTTTTTAGTTATGGAAAAATAAAGGAATAAGTGAGATCGTGGTGTGTCTTAAGTGGAGGGCCCAATGAGTTGCTCACCGTTAGCCTGAACTCACTACTTTGCCTGTTAGCATTTAGTCGCTACACTGTGGGCACTAGAGTTATCTTTATAAATCCAATATCCACACAGTTAACCTTCTGAGCACTTCATAACCAGGCACTATTTAAAGGAGATCAGTGGAAAGGAAGGAAGGGAAGAGATAGGGTAAGACACAATCTTCTCATGTTAGCAAGCAAAGAAACACAGCATCTCAGAGTGAGACTTAACATCTCAGAGAGCAGACAAGGGAAGAATGGGGCGGATAGGTCAATGGCAGCTTTTAGGGGTATGGAGTCGTGAGAAACTCAGGTGTGATGCCTGCTTGTAAAAAAGGATGCAAAAAGCAGAGGGAATGAGCAGGGCAGATCCATGGCCTGTGGCAGAAGGAAGGAAGATGAATCTGAAGAAGGGACCAGTGGCTACCCCAGGAATGTTCCCTGCCAATGCAGGGGTCTTTCTTTCTGAAAAAAAGTGGGATGCGGTGCTGTCTGTGCTAGGTGTCTATGACTGTAATAAAACACCGTGATAAAAAGCAATTTGGGGAGTGAAGGGTTTATTTCAGTTTATGGTTTGATATCAGTCCCTTATCAAAGCAAGTCAGGGCTGGAACCTGACAAGCAGGAACCGAAGCCATGGGGGTGATGGCTTACTGGCTTGCTCTCTGTGACTTGCTCAGTTTGCTTTTTCTACACGTCCCAAGTGCCCAGGGTATCACCCATAGTGGGCTGGGCCCTCTCACATCAATCACTGATTTAAAAAAAAATGTCAAACAGACCTTCCCACAGGCCAATTTGGGAATGCCATTTGCCTCAGTGGAGGGTCCTGATTCCCAAATGACTCTGCTCTGTGTCTGATTAACCTAGAACCAGGCAGCACAAGGCTCAGGCCATGGAGATACTATGTTCTGAAGGCATAGTGGGTTCTTTTACTCCATCCTCAGTATCCTGAAGACTTTTTTTTTTCTTCAAGGACACCAGGATGAGATCCAAAATTGTAGGAAGCCCTCGAGTCTGGGACTGGAGAGTCAGAAGTGAGTGGGAAGATCACGACTTCTGAGCTGGTTCTTGGGCATAGAATCCTGAACCTGTGTGCCAACAAGTTGCCTGCGAATAGAATGGAACCATGCCTTGCTCAACGCGACCAACACTTAACTCTTTTTGTAGGATGCTAGCTCCTGTAACTCAGGGGCCCGTGTCCTTCCCCTGATTAAGATTTACTGTACATAAAGCTACCTAATGTTTTTTCCATTCTATAGGCACATAATAATAGTATAAACGAGCATCGACAAAATTCTATATTGATCCCATTACCTCAACAAAGCAATATCCATTATTCTGATAGCAATTCTACATGCCCAGAGCCTTTTATGACTCCAATTTTAGCATAGATAGCATTTTATAAACTTAACATGGAATTACGTTTCAAGTGTGGTTACACAGTACTTCGGTTGGCCTTGAGCTGAGAGTTCAAGGGGTCCTCTTATCTTGACTTCTTGGTAGCTGGGATTGCAGACTCGAGTCCTTGTGTCTAGCTACAGTGTATATGATGTGATAATTCCCCCATCCTGGTCTCAGTTGTTGGGACTGAGGAAGCTTTCATTGAAAAGCTGATTAACTGTATCTGTTTTAGGGTACAAGTGCCTTTGTTGGAAACATTTAACCCCTTTCAAACTAAATTCAGACATTCTCTGCGTCTGTCCTGCTGAGGTTTTGTGTTTACATAAGCTTTGGGGTGAGGAAATGTTTCCAGTGTACTAGATAATGGGACCCAAGGAGGACAGCTGGCTTACAGAGTCAAGAGAAAATAATGGTGATTTGGCTGAATTCTCCAAGGAATAGGCACACAGAGTGTGGCCTGGAGGGTTCTGAATCTGGAGCCACTGGCTGGGTGTGGCCATCTTCATGTGCCTGGGACTGAGTGTTCTCTCCGATCTTGAGATGTTAGAGGTCGGAATTAGGCAAGTTCAGTGCCAGTTGGGATGAAATGGTAAGTGTGGACTTTGGTGGAGAGGAAGTGAAAGGACTGAGTAGGGAAAGAATGAATCATTTATACATAAGCCAGGATTGTGTCATTAAAAACTTCAGTTCCAAGAAACCAGCCGATTATGCAATAAGCCTTGCCCTTTTATTAGAGTTTGTTTACAAAAACAAAAAAAGTACACCCAATCGTTTCATAAATACGCAGGGAACACTAGCCATTGTTCAAGCATTGGGGAGACCCTTTATTCTTCTGGCATTTCTGTTATGTGTACCAGTGCACCTACATATGGATAGTAGAAATGGAAATAAACCGTGAGTCGTGAAAAATCTCTTTTCAAGTTGTTGCTCAGGAGAGTCCAAGAGATCCCTCTTCCACAAAATAGAAACAATACAGGCTATTGCATTGTTCCTGGTTGCCACCAAGAGCTGAAGTTAATTCCCTGTTGCTGAAGCCTCCACAGAGTTCAGTCACAGAAGTTTGAAGAATCGAGCTGGAATTGACCTGAAAGCTTTAAGGTCTGGCTCTCAGAGTGTCAGAAGGTGCTGTGCAAGTTGCCAAGGAAGAAATCTCAGTCAACAGTCCTATCCAATTGTGTTGCCTACTGTGGTGGTTTGAATATGCTTGGCCCAGGGAGCGGCATTATTAGGAGGCGTGGCCTTGTTGGAGGAAGTGTCTTGTTGTGGTAAATACTTAAACCAGTGTGTATGCTCCTGGTGGGTGTGCATTTGGCTCTGCACCTGCCCAAAAGCTCTGGATTCACAAATGAAGGACACCCCCCCCCCCACACACACCCTTTATACTTGATATGTCTTGACTAGTTCAATAGTTGAACCACTCTTGAACCTCACATTGCTAACACACCCCCTCCAATATTTCTGAGTTAATACTTGTTAAATCTGTGTTTCATCTCTGTTCCCCAAACCCAATAGGGGAAGTGACCCCTGGGGCCACTTTCTCTGATTCTTACAAGTCCACCGGCTCTCTCTTCTGCACATGGTCTGTCTCCTTTGCCCTCCTAATGGTGGAATTCCTCTTCTTGTCTCTGCATTTCTTGCTGGGAAATCCTAAAAGTCCCACCTCTATCCCCCCTGCCCAGCCACTGGCCTCTGGCTCTTCACTGACCAGTCGAAAAAAACCAACTGTTGGCAGGGTCCTGCAGCAGGTGTGCGAATTCCCATGTAAGCACAAATCAAATCTCCAATAGTGTGTCACTGTGAGGGTGGGTGTTGAGAGCCTCTCCTAGCTGCCTGGGTGTCAGCCTTCTCCAGGCTGCAGTCTTGATCCAACCTGGCCAAGTACTCATTGCTGGGGAGGCCACATAACCTATCATTTCCACTTTACTAAGCCAGTAAAATTTCAAGCTATATTCTAAATACTTACCTTCGTATTTGCCAATGGCTGGCTGAGGCATCCATGTGGTGGGTAAACCGAAGCAGGCAGCTGTCCGGGGCCGGGGCTTAGAGCTGCTGACAGGATGAATCCAGATACCTACAGGGGCTGCTGCTAAAGGCAGTCAGCGATTAGAGAAGCTGCTCTATAGACTTTTTTTACTGAGGGCAAAAAGCTTAATTTACTGGGCTGGCATTCTCTGTGGCCAGTGGGAAAACTGTGAAATCTTTTAACTTTGGGAGGGTGGGTGAGAAAGAGAAGGAAAGAGAGAAAATTCACACACACACACACACACACACACACACACACACACACACAGAGAGAGAGAGAGAGAGACAGATACAGAGAGACAGAGAGACAGAGAGACAGAGACTGAATGGATGAAACAAAGATCAGAGTCCAATAGCTTCATACACATAAATATACATGCATATATACATGTATACAGACCTATAAACAGACATGTATCTATTCACCATGAATGGTTAGAGCAAAGTTGAGCAAGCAGGTTGCAAGTATTCCACACATACATGCAGAAATACACACAATTGGTGGATGGAAGGAACAATGTTCCAAGCCCCATTCACACAAACTTTATACATACACACATAGTTGATGGATGGGAGAAACATATTTCCAGCCACACTATACTTTATTCTTTCTTCCATAGCTTATATAGCCCAGCAAAATCTTTCAAGCAGTATACAATTAATTATAGTAGGATTACGTGTTAATTTTCTTCTAATAAATGATTATGAAAAACAATGTGCTTTCCAATATTTATACATGAAATAACATTACATTAACGGTACAGGTAAAGAAAACAAACTATCCTTAAAAACCCACATACTTTCATAACCAAGCAACTCTTTATAGATTAACAAAGTGTAAGCAAAGGCAAGGTAGTTTTTCTCAGTCAGTTTCTCTCACTGGCAATTTGCAGTTACAAAGAAAGGAGTAATTGTTTCATTATTTCTCTTTAAAAGTAATCTTGTAAGAGTCTTAAAAGAATTACAAATCGAAACTTTTATTTAAAAAACCAGTTATATCTAACTTAAGTCCTCAAAATGCACATCTGCTCATCAGCAGTCCTTATTAAATCAGATCAGGAAGATGAGGCAAACTTGGGTGTAAGAAATCACTCATCTCCAGTGCAGCCTCAGTGAGAGTCACGTCAGCCAGTGCTGCTGCTGTTCTTGTTCTCTGATCATAAAATTTCCCTAGCTTAACTAATAAGAGTCTGTCTTTCTCCCCCCCCCACCTTTATTAACTTGAGTATTTCTTATTTACATTTTGATTGTTATTCCCCTTCCCAGTTTCCAGGCCAACATCCCCCTAACCCCTCCCCCTCCCCTTCTATATGTGTGTTCCCCTCCCCATTCTCCCCCCATTACCACCCTCCCCACAACAATCACGTTCACTGGGGGTTCAGTCTTGGCAGGACCCAGGGCTTCCCCTTCCACTGGTGCTCTTACTAGGATATTCAATGCTACCTATGAGGTCAGAGTCCAGGGTCAGTCCATGTATAGTCTTTAGGTAGTGGCTTAGTCCCTGGAAGCTCTGGTTGCTTGGCATTGTTGTACATATAGGGGTCTCGAGCCCCTTCAAGCTCTTCCAGTTCTTTCTCTGATTCCTTCAACGGGGGTCCCGTTCTCAGTTCAGTGGTTTGCTTCTGGCATTCGCCTCTGTATTTGCTGTATTCTGGCTGTGTCTCTCAGGAGCGATCTACATCCGGTTCCTGTCGGCCTGCATTTCTTTGCTTCATCCATCTTATCTAATTGGGTGGCTGTATATGTATGGGCCACATGTGGGGCAGGCTCTGAATGGTTGTTCCTTCTGCCTCTGTTCTAAACTTTGCCTCCCTATTCCCTCCCAAGGGTATTCTTGTTCCCCTTTTAAAGAAGGAGTGAAGTAAAGAATGTGTCTTTCTGCACTTTAGATTGTTCCCTAAGGGCTTTTTTTTTTCAACAGAGCCAGTGGTAAAAACATCTCAGCCTAGCTTCACTAACAACTTTTACAAATATTTCCTGAGAGTGGTAGCCATTGCTGACCATCTACATCTCTAAATTCTTCTCTGGGGTGGTGACAGAATCATAGTCTGCTACATGTACACATACCTAAATTTAAGCCCATTTAGTTTTGCTCATATGGATGTGTTTATAGAGGTGACCATTTGGCACCAGATAACTAATTACAGGGCTCATCCCCGAGGAAGGCTGACTGGCCCTCTCAGCACTCATTAATTGCCTGTAGTGCTTCATCTAGAGAGGCCTTGTGGGATTTCCCACTTCCAAGCTTGATTGTCAGCTAAAATGTTAGCTGGTGTTCAGGTCTGCTATACTGTGGAGATCACATGGTGCAGTTTTCCTGCATATAGATGACAAATTCTTGAAGCAAATTCTTGCTCCTCTGGTGGGGGGGGGGTTAGGAGGAAGTGTGGGATAGTGAGTAAAGATGATCAAAATACATTGTAAGAAATTATCAAAGAAATAAAATATTAACATTAAAAAGAAATGGATATGACCCGTGAAGTAGCAGGAGAAGGATGGATTCGTGGATGTCAACTTCTGGGTAGGGGACAGCTAACTACTCTTGGGCAGGGACAGTCACAGCATGGAGTTACTACTTGAGGCAAAGCAATGAAGAGAGACTTCCTGGTTCAGACTCAAAGGGAGCCCAGCGTTGTGGGGAGCAGTAGAAGAAGCCTGGGATCCACACTTTGAAGGTAACCAGAAAGTCCTGCCTGCAGGACCTAAGTACACGAGCCTGAGGCTGTTATCTGGGGGGGGAACCCGGACAGGTTGTGCAGTGACTTGGCCTAGGCTCTGATATCATGAAAGAGGAATTGAGGACTTTAGACTGGAAACTTGCAATTGGTCTCTAGATTCCTACCCTTGTACTTCGGCTCACAGCTGCTGTGGAATGTCATCTTCTCCTCTTGTACAACTGAGTAAATCTTTTTTTTTTTAACCTCAGACACAAGAAAAATTAGCCTTGGTATTGTATATGGGTGGGCAAAAGGACTAAAATATTGACCTCAGTGGAAGAGAGGAACTTTGAGATCTAGATTAAACATTGATGGGTGGAGATCCCTGTAAAGTTCCATAAAAGTCAAGCTTCCAGAACCCCACAAAGAATGAACCCATAGTCAGCATCCCTCACACTCAGGAAGGGAAGCTGGCTACAAGGTGTACTGTTCCAACTGACATTTCACTTTTCCCCATGTTGGTGCACGTTCGGAATCTGGTGCTCAAGTTGAGCCCTAGGAGTATAGAAGACTCAGAGAGGACAGTCTAGGTGTACAATGAAGGCAAGGTAGAGTGGCTTGATGTCGATAACTCAAGGAGTTAACACATCCAAAACCAACGCAGGGGTGGGGAGGGAAACCACACCCCAAAGGAGCTGGAGCCAACTCGCTGGAGAAAATCCTATTGGCATCCAGGAGGCAGGGAGCCAGCCCCTGGGCGCGGCCTGCAGGGGGCAGGCGATCGCTTGGGGAAGCGGGGGCAGGACGAGCCCCAAGAGCCAGCAGCTCCCGCTCTGCAGCCACAGGGACCGACCGCTCTGCGCCCGCCCGGTGCACCCTCTTTGGCCGGTGAACTTGCGCTGCCCCGCTGCTGCCATGTGTGCGGCTCGGACGCCGCAGCTGGCGCTCATCTTCCGAGGGACTTTCGTCCACTCCACCTGGACCTGCCCCATGGAGGTGCTTCGCGATCACCTTCTCGGCGTGAGCGACAGCGGCAAAGTGAGTGGGCATCGGGTCCCGCGCACCGCGGACAGGTGGAGGGACCCTGGCGAGGCACCGCGCGTTCGGGGTTCGCTCCTGTAGAGCGAGCACGGTGGCTCCAGAGTTGAACTTTGGCGTTTGACTTCTAGGGAAGTCAGACTATCTGGTCACCGGGTTTGTAGCCTGGCTAGGGCGGAATGACACCCCAGAAGCCTGAAACAGCAGAGTACTCACACCGCACTGTAGGCACCCCTAGAAAACATGGTTGAATTTTTTGCCTTGCGACAGAGCTGACCAGGGTGGGGTGGGGGATCATTTGATTAGTGTTGTTTGCTGAATTCATCAGATAGAATAAGCAAAAGCACCTGGTTTCATTCACGGGCTAAGTCATCAAACAATGCATTAACACTACGTGCTACACAAGTTTAATGCTGGAAGGGAGAAACTGGAGACAACCTCTCTCTCTCTCTCTCTCTCTCTCTCTCTCTCTCTCTCTCTCTCTCTCTCTCTCACACACACACACACACACACACACACACAGCCATTTGAATAAAAACAAGCTGTTTCGTTTTTAAGGTTCAAACTGCCTTCTGAGTTTATAGATTTTTTATACCCTCCCCCCAAATTCGATTTCCACAAGTGTCCTATGATGTCTGTCTGATACTTCTTTGTCCACACAGATGGTGACTATATATATTAGCAACATCCTGGCCAGTTTGATAAGTGAAGTCATGTCATTTTGAGGATTTTTAATTGTTTCTCAAAGTATACCAGTTTGTGGTCTGCCAAGTTGAAGACACTGACATTGACAGTATTGAATTATGACTTAGATTTGGGAGTAACCAAACCTAATATTCTTAAAGATTTTTTAAACATCAGTGTGTGTGTGTGTGTGTGTGTGTGTGTGTGTGTGTGTGTGTGTGTGTATACAAATATTTGAAATAACATGTGTGGTCAGAAAACAATGTGCTCTCTCTGTTGGTTCTCTCCTTAGTTCACATGGATTCCAGGGACCAAACCCAGGTCCTCAGGCTTGGTGGCAAGCACTTTTACGTGCTGGGCCACCACACAGGCTTCCAATCTTGTGGTACTTGATTTTTTTTTTTGTTGTTGTTGGTACATTGGGAAGCATGATGCTGCGTTTCCAAGGTGATAAAATTCTCAGAGCTCACCTAGTGGAGAGACTTCAGTAAACCTGGAGACCTGCATGCATATCCACTCCACGCCTGGGGGTATGGTCCTGTGTTAAGTCCCCGAGAAACCAAATACAGACGCTGAGAGGCTGGAGACAGAGAGGGGGTGCTAGTTTGGCCATAGAAGCTTTTCAAGCTTGTAGCTTTCTGTTTGGAATTAATCTCCCACTCCCTCAATTCTGATAGAGTAACTGATGCAACAGTATTTCGGGGGCATGATGGAAATAAGTAAGGGAAGGAAGCACGTTTTCAGAAAATGAGTCGTTCCTTGAGTTTATACGGAAGAATAAGAGTGTCCTGAACATGCAATTAGTGGTTGAGTCAGAGAGCCCGTTCCTCTGGGAGCCTGCTGAGACTCTTAGTTTGCAGAGTGTGCCATTACCACAGGAGACAAAATTAATCAGAAATTGGCCACCACAGAGGTGGGCTAGTCAAGATACAAAGCTGAAACTCCCCCTTGTCACGGGATTGTTAGCTAATGTTCTTCTTCTGAGTGTAAGACGGGAAGTTACCCCTTCCCTGGGCTTAAAGGGAGAGGATGTTGCATGTATTTCAGTATTTGATCTCCCTTGTGTTAAAATAGAGAGTGTTTTACAATTGGGATTTGCTAAGATAAACCGCTTATTTACATATTTATCATTTGAACACCTAAAGGTGCAAGAAGACTAGAATATCCTTGAAGGAAGCTAATTCTCATTAGTTGCCCCTGAATTTTACTGAGCTGGTGTCAGGACATAGCTTGGGATGGATTTGGGAATATCTGGAAGCGCTTGTGAAACCCCTGGCTCCTGGACAGTATCCTCAGAGAACCCACAGGCCTTGGGTGGAGTCTTAAGAGCATCTCTGGAGGCTCAGGCAAGGCAGCGAGCGTGTGACTCACCTTCTGAGAGGTCCTGGCGAATCCCCTGAATGAAATGTCTAAATCTCACTTCACTTCAGACCTAGGTCTGGGGCAAAATCTCAGGGAAGGAAAGGGGCAGCTTTTCTTGTCTTTTCTCTAGATCTAACCCCTCATTTCAGGATTTAAGATTAAAGAATGATAATGACTATGTTTAATTCATTCAAGTACAGCACATTAAAAATTAGTTGATACATTTAAAAAAGCAAAACAATATTTAAAAAAAACCCTCTGCAGGCAACATTTTGGTATTACTTAGAATTCAGAGTTAATTTTTACACTCAAGAAGTATGTAGCTTTTTTTTAAAAAAAATGACTCCAAAATGAATTTGAAATTCATTTTCAAATATTTCATTAATCTTGAAACACAGTGTGCTCAAATATTACTGTTACCTAGTTCTTCCCACATATATCAGGGTCAAGTTGACTCTAAAGAATCAAAAATTAGAACTTTCAGTGTGCACTTACAGAGAACCCAGAGTGAGGAAAGAGAACTGCCTGGAGGTAGTGTCTTGGGTGGTAGAAGCAAATTCTGTGTAGAAACGAAGCTCTGGGTAACAACGTTCACTTGTTACCTGCTTTGAGACTACGAATGAGAAATGAACCTCTCCCAGGCTGTAGAGGAGTTTTAATCAAGCAACATGGTTGGCTATGGATCACATCCAAAGACCTAGGTCTATGTGCTTTGGCTGGAATGCAGAAATGCTACCACCTTTAATCCCTGTGGCTAGAATAAAGACACATACTTACTATATACCTTTAAGGTAAAATTAGTTTGTAGAAGGAAACAGCCATGGTTGAAAGTGACATCTAATTGAAGGGCAATCTAAGTGATGAATCAGAGTAAGATTTGACAGGAAGAGTCAGAGATAGGATACGCCCAGTTCACAGGAGAACAGCACAGGAGACAAGCTATTTAAGAGCAGTGTAGGGGGGGGTCAGTCAGTTGGAAGTCAGTGCAGTGCGGTGGAGCCGAGTTCCTTCATGAATTCATGTGGTTCAGTGCAGGTCACCAGTGACAGTTGAAGCCAGAGAATAAGAAGAAACCAGAAGAGTAGAACAAATTGCCAGAGTTCGTTTGAGTCCAAGCAGAGCAATTCAGTGAGAAGCTGAGAGAAGCCAGATCGAGTCAGTCAGCTTGGAGAAGAGTTTGAGCCAGAGCAGCTGAGTTGAAGCAGCCAGCCAGAGTTCAGAAAGAGCTAGAAAGGGTGATCTCATTCAGCCTTAACCTTCTAAGGTGATATTTATGTCTGGAAATTAATGTTACTTTTATACCAAGCTTCAGCCTCTTCCTTTATAGAGTCAGGTTTAAATCAGGTACAGAACGAGCTGAGGTGTGAACACGTCTGCACTTAGTTGAGACTTTGCTCACACTATGATCATTCTTCCTCTACTCTTTTCCTCTGTTCCTGGTAAACCCGAAGCCTCTTGCCCATCCTGGCATGTTTGTATCTTTCTGCATGTGCAGCTAAGTGATTGATAGAGAAGGAAGCTGAGGTCTGAAACAAACCTGGGCAAGAAGCACTGTTGCCGGGCCTCAGCTGTGCATTTTTTTGTGGTCATGTCAGCCATTCGTGCATCATGACACAAAGCTGTATCTGGGAAGATCTTAGGGTTCTTAGTTGCTAGGTCACTGGACCATTATTGTCAGGATTTCTGAATCCTCATAGTATGGCTTCCACTACAGTGAAGAAGCAGGTGGGAGGAATCATACATCCACAGATCTGGTGTGATAGTCAGCTTTTGAAATTTGGACCAACACCCATGTTCTATTTCCCATAGCAGTGTGCTTCCCTAGGGAATAGCCACTGGATTAAAAAGCAAATACTTTAGAGGTTAAGAGCCTGGATGCTCTTCTAGAGGTCTAAACATCTACACAGCTGGTCACAACCATCTGTATCTCTAATTCTAGAGGACCCAATCTCCTCCACCCACTTTGTACATGCACATCTCTTTCTCTCTCTCTCTCTCTCTCTCTCTCTCTCTCTCTCTCTCTCTCACACACACACACACACACACACACACACACACACACACACTACCATTTTAGTCAATAAACCAAGCTTGTGGTAATAAAAGAAAGATCAAAAACTGGGTTCCTCCCTGAAGATAAGCAAATGAGTGGAGTATGCAAATGGCCCTAGAGAGATCTATAATCTAGAGAGATATTAACCAGATCCACTGTGACCTGTTAGAATTGGACTGGTCTGAGTGTAGAGGGAAGGTTTTCTCCAGTTGAACAACACATCGTGACATTTAAATAATGATGTGCAGGGTAAATAGAGATCCATCGGCAGGTTAGATTTGGAACCTAAAAGAATCTTCTAGATGGAGGAAATGGCCTGTGAAAATATCCTGGGGTTAGAAAGGATGGAAGGCAACGGCAATTTAGAAGCCACAAGTTGAGGAGAAGGATACCACAGTATAATACACTGTAGGTTGGTGGGAGCTATGCAGAAGTGGACAACAATTCTTCAGGATAAAGAATGCGTGGGGATGTGGATATGCTAAGAAGAGGGGCTTGGAGATCACTACAGTGGGTTACCTGAAGCACAGTGTTCATGAACTCCTAAGGCTGTCTTCGTCACCTACACCTATATGAATCTGGTCAACTCAACCCTTCAATTTCTAGGATTTTATTATCCTTATTATTATCTCATAAGGTAGTAGGACATAATAAATTATTTTATAAGTGTACACTATGTAGGATAATTCCATACAGGTTGTCCAGGGCCAATATATAGCAGCAGCTTTGTTTATCCATGGAAAAGATTACTTGTGGACAGAATGGGCAGCTATTTAGAGCAGGTCAACTGGATTGAGTGATGGCTTGGGCACATAGTGTTATTTCTAGCTTTTGGAGCCTGAAGCCATGTAGACATGTAGACAGTACATACCAATGCTGTCTAAGAATATGCAGATGTATGCAGGAGGCAGCATCTGCCTAGTGATAGAAAAGTCTTTGTAAAGGAAGCAGTCGTCAATCTGGACCTCAAAGAAAAGATAGAATTCGAACATGCAGAGAAAGACTCAGCAGATCTGGCAAAGGGTTCTTTAGTTCCCCAAATTGACAGGATGAAGGAGTCCTATTTCATCTGCCATTGCTTTATAATCTTGCTTTGCTGAAGTTCTCAGTCTGAATGATAAATCTCTGGCTTTGAGTCATCCCTTCCTCCTGCTTGGGAGGGTGGAGAGCTACTTTCCTGCCAAGCTCACAAACTCAGAATATTGTCCTAGTCCTGTAGAGAGAAATTGGATGTAACCAATCCTAGGGAGGAGGCTGCTGGGGTAGGAACATGGGTTTTATAAAATGATATATTTGTTCTCAAGTTATCACAGGAGTATCCTGTGACTTTGTGAGGTCCTGAGAACCAATTTCTCCACCTAAAATGTTCTTAGCAGGGATTGGAGAGATGGCTCAGTGGGTAAGAGTATTTGCCCAAGTTCAAATCCCCAGCATAAAAATGTGGCCTGGCTGCATATACTTGTAACCCCAGCAATAAGGTCAAGGGTGAAGGCAGGCAAATCCTGGAAGCATGCTGACCAACTAGATTAACCCTAAGAGTAGATTTCCAGTTCAGTAAGAGACCCTGTCTCAAGCAGTGCAATGGGAGGTGATCAAGAAAGACACAACCTCTTCTACACCCTTTTGTGCACACATAGGAGCATGCTCCCACATAATGCAAATTCAATACTTACAGCACACATACACAGGTGTACACACACACACATACACACACACACATACACACACACATACACACACACACGAAGCATATTCACACACACAAAGTGTGGCAAAAATTTGGTTATTCACTCAAGAGCCATGACTACCCTTTTATTCACACACACTGATTTTGATTAGCCTCTAATGTACTGGGCTTGAGGATACACTATGATAGTAGCCAGTCATAGAAAGTTTGTAGCCCTGGAATCATGGTTTCATTTTGTGACTTCTGAGTCTCAATGATAAAGGAAATTAAAAGCATTGGATTCTGAAGGGAGCTCAAGGATCATTTTTAAAAAATCTTTTTTAGAGTTTGAGAGAAAAGAGTAGTAAACCTATAAATCTCAGCAGCTGCTGGGAGCTGGAGAAAAAGAGACCATGGTACCTTTCAGATTAGGGTCTAAGACTCAGCGATGGAGATCAGCAAGCAGCCATATTGAAGTAGGGTGGGATGAGTGTCTCCAAAGAGTGAGAACATCTTGTGTGCCGGGGCAAGTGTGCTTAGGATCTTGGCTTATATCAAAAGAGATAGAAAGATGAAGGGAAAAGTTATGCCTTTTGAGTTAGAACCCAGAAATTAGGCAGACTTAACAGTGAACTATAAGCAATAGCATGAGAGAGGGGCTCTTGAAATGTATATTATCTTATCAATTATTCCTCCCATTCCTTTTGTCGGTCTTCAAGGTACATCAGCTTTCCTAACAGGTGGTGTCCCATCTAGGTAATTGCCAGATTCAGTTGGGTTAATCTCTTAAAGGAGGGGATGGTCAAGTATAATGTTCTACTGTGCCCAAGCCATCATCTAATCCAGTTGATCCAAATAGTTTATAATATTTGGGGCCAGTTTACAATGTCAGGTCTCTACCCAGAGAGGCATTTCAGGGCTCATTGGATGTTCTTAGGGTTAGGGAGAGGTCATTCAATAACTAATATCTTAATTATCTAAGTATAGTCTCCCTGAAGGTTTAGGATGACAAAAGAGAAGCCATGTTAGATCGAAGATGGAAACTAAGGTGCCCCAATTTCTAGAATGTTCACATCTCTAGTATTTAGCCTTCGGGGCTGTTATGGGTTAGTAAAGGAAGGTGAAATTAATTCTGCTAAGGATGCAATTTCATTCTTTCCCAAGGATTGATAGCTGTCTTCCCCACTGTCTTCTGACTGGCTCTAATTCTTCCCAACTATCAATGTCTTTTCAGGCACTTACACCCAGCCATGCCCAGCCACGTTGCCTAGGAATGTTCATTCATATTCATTTCCACTGTTGTTCTCCAAAATATCCCTTGTCTCTTGACTGAGATATTATTGAAGCCTCTTGTTTCTCTCCCTAGGTTTCCTCCACAGGACTGACCGCTATTTTCTTGGATCATGGGTAGTTCTTCTGCAGCCATCGGTGGCGCACTACTGACTGTAAAGTCCGAATGTCTCTTAGAAGGAATTTTAGACATGACAGTCTAATATTTTTTTCCAATGCCATTTCTCTGTCAAATGGAATAGATTGACTATGACTCGTTCACACCATGAAGCAGACATAAGCCGAGGAACAATCAGATACATTGCCCATGACACTAGGCCCTTTTATGCTCCCATGATTTGTGTCTCTGTCTAGAATAGCCCTCTTTTTTGTATCCCAGTTTCCATTGCACCTGTGTCACATTGAAATCTTATGATTTTTTTCTTTGTTTTTATTAGATATTTTTATTTACATTTCAAATGTTATTCCCTTTCCTGGTTTCCTGTCCATAAGCCCCCTATCCCGTCCCTCTCCCCTTCTTCTATAAGAGTGTTCCCCTTCCCAACTACCACCTTTTCCTACCCCGCCCCCCGACATTCCCCTACACTGGGGGCTCCAGCCTTGGCAGGACCAAGGACTTCTTCCACTGGTGCCCAACAAGGCCATCCTCTGCTATATATGCAGCTGGAGCCATGGGTCTGTCCATGTGTAGTTTTTGAATAGTGGTTTAGTCCCTAGGAGCTCTAGTTGGTTGGTATTGTTATTCTTATGGGGTTACAAGCCACTTCAGCTCCTTCAATCCTTTCTCTAACTCCTTCAATGGTTTGCTGCTAGCATTTGCCTCTGTATTTGTCATGCTTTGGCAGAGCCTCTGAGGAGACAGCTATATCAGGCTCCTGTCAGCATTCACATCTTGGCTTCATCAATATTGTCTAGTTTTGGTGGACGTGTACACACACACACACACACACACACACACACACACACACACACACACACACACACATCCCCAGATGGGGCAGGTTCTGAATGGCCATTCCTTCAGCCTCTGCTCCAAACTTTGTCTCCATATCCCCTCCGATGTGTATTTTTGTTCCCCCTTTTAAGGTGAACTGAAGCATCTGCTCTTTGGTTGTCGTCCTTCTTGAGCTTCATGTGGTCTGTGAATTGTATTCCAAGCTTCTGGGCTAATATCCATTTATCAGTGAGTGCATACCATGTGTATTTTTTTGTGGTTGGGTTACCTCACTCAGGGTGATATTTTCTAGTTCTATCCATTTGCCTATGAATTTCATGATGTCATTGTTTTTGATAGCTGAGTGGTACTCCATTGTGTAGATGTACCATATTTTTCGAATCCATTCCTCTGTTGAAGGGCATCTGGGTTCATTCCAGCTTCTGGCTATTATGAATAAGGCTGCTATGAACATAGTGGAGCATATGTCCTTGTTATATGTTGGAGCATCTTTTGGGTATATGCCCAGGAGTGGTATAGCTGGGTTCTCATGTCCAATTTTCTGAGGAACCTCCAGACTGATTTCTAGAGAGGTAGTACCAGCTTGCAATCCCACCAACAATAGAGGAGTCTTCCTGTTTCTCCACATCCTCGCCAGCATCTTCTGTCACCTGAGTTTTTTGATCTTAGCCATTCTGACTGGCGTGAGATAGAATATTACTGTTTTAAAGCTTGGTTTTGGTTTCTCCAAAGTTCCTCTGGCCACCATTTCGCAACTGGATAACAGTTTCCTTGTCAGCCCAGTTTTGCATGTGCTTCAAATAAGTATTTTCTTAGTAATTACGAGAGGACTTCTGAAGCCAGATTGTGAATTTAACTCTCAGCTCTTTCACTTATCTGGAACAAATTTCCTTATGTATCTTGGCCTCCAGAACTGAGGGTTATGTTTTGAAGTTTAATGCTCATTGTGAGGTACTAAGAGGGCAGACATTTAATTCGAGGATAAGGTTTAGAAGGTGTGGTCCTTGATATGTGAATCAGATTGGGTAAGATCCTTAGAGTTTACTTCCCATTGTAAAATTGGTGTTTTTATAAGTGAAAGACAAGAATACACACACACACACACACACACACACACACACACACACACACACACACACACACACACACACGCCCAGTCTCACTCTATGGTACTCTGCACTACCCCAGGACTCTGCCAACTCTCTTTGAATAACCACATTCACAGTGCTGTAAAACCAGCAGGAGATGTGGACTAAGATCGAAGGTGTGTCAGTTCTGAGATGTTTGTCTCCCTTTCTTGTGTGCTCAAAGGTCAAGGTTCAATTCATCACCACCACAAAACTTTTTATTGTTTTTTTCTTCCTCCATTCGATGTCCTTTATTGTCTTTTTTTATTATAGAAAACTCATATGCATTAGCTCTATCTGATTTGTGTCCATTCTCATTCAAATCATAAGTTTGTGTTGATGCTGCATCTGTAAAAAAGGAGAAAATATGTGAAACTTCCTAGCCAACACAGGCTCTTTCAAATAGTATAGGTATTCAGTAGATATTTCTCCAGTCTTCTGAAAAACTGTAGCAACTGTTATACAATTTGTCTTTCTTACATGCCTTAGTAAGAACACTATTGGATATAATTTAATATGGTCTCAGGAGTGATTTTTATTGAACAAAATATAAATGTTCAGAAGCTGTGATGATGATTAAATTCATTCTGCTTTGTAAATGATGTTATTTTAAAGAAGATTTTGTTTTATGATAAAATGCAAGAATTAAGGTTTGCTTTTCTGATTTTGCTCCCTCTAATATATCATACTTTTACCGGTTTATTCTACAGATATTGAGTGCCTGCTGTTTATACATGCTCGGTGTACCAAAGAACTAGGTTCTTAACCAATTCCTCAGGAGCAACATGTTCCAGCTTCAAAACAATGTAGATTTTTCTATGAAAACTCAGACAATTTTTAAATAGATTTTTTAATGAATTAATTTTCTTCAATGAAAATTAGACTTCAAAATAACACCATTTGTGACTACAATGGCAAGTAACCGAAAGCCCAGAGAAGTCGTGTGGCTTTCTCAGTGAGATACAGAGCAATGTTGGGGTTTGAATCCAAATCTGTTTTCTCTTCAGCATCCACAACTTTCTGAGTCTGATTAAATGACACCCGCCCTCCTTCAGGACCGGGGTAGAGATCAGCTGTTAAAACATGCACCTCACAGCCAGTAAAACCAGCAAGTCCCTCCCAGGAGAATGGACATTGGGGTTGCTAATCTACTGTGAGCAGCAGAAAAACAAGAGACCCCATCTCAAACAAGGCCAAAGGCAGGAATACCTCAGGTCATCTTCTGACCTCTACAACCCTCCCTGCATCATGGCGTCACCCATAAACATGAACATTCATACATACAGAGCACACGTGCACACACACACACACACACACACACACACACACACACACACACACATGACCCTACGTATATTTCAGCAACTGAAACATTAACTTTTCCTTTCCATTCTGCCTCCTCGATCCTATACCTATGAATTCCAGACAGGGAGACCCATCATTTATTCCGCAGTGGTGTCTAAGATCTCTGACCCGTCATCCCTTCTTCGTTCCTTCCCCTTGGAACTGTGATACCTCGTTCTTGGACTCTTCCTTCAGCAGTGTTTCCATTTCTTGTCGGTAAAGATATTCCTATCTATCAGTTCCCATAGCCCATCAAATCTAAGTAACATCTGGATGTATCAAAATATCCTCACCCTTCTCACAACTGCAATCTTAATTAATTTACTCACTTTACATCCCGATTGCACCCCCTCCTATCTCTCCTTTCCTCCTAGTCCTACCCTCACATACTCCTACCCCCATCACCTTACTCCTCTTGGGTGCAATCCTGCCCTGGCACATCCTGTTGTAGCAGGATTAAGTGCATCCTCTCCCACTGAGGCCCAGTCAGGCAGTCCAGTTTTGGGGAAAGGATCCCATGGCAGGCAACAGAATCAGAGACAGCCCCAGATCTGGTTGTTAGGGGAGCCACGTGAAGACCAAGCTGCACATTTGCTACAAATGTGTAGGGGTCCTAGGTTCAGCCCTTGTATGCTCTTTGGTTGGTGGTTCAGTCTAAGTGGCATTTTTTTTTCTTGATTGCTGGTTGATGCGGGTGGGCCCAGTCCTCTATGCACAGTACCATTCCTGGGCAAGTAGGGCTGGACTATCCAAAAAAAGTAGTTTGGACGAGGAAAGCAAGCCGGTATGCACAGAGTTCCTCCATGGTTCCTGTATCAGGTTCTGCCTTCATGTCCTTGCCTTGAGTTCCTATGCTGGCTTCTCTTAATGGACTATTGCCACGGACCGCTCAGACCGAGGACACCACCAGAGAAGCAGGGCTCTGGTACTCAGGAAGGCACAGGTTCGGCGCAAAGACAGACAGACACAGCACACTCAGGGTGGTTTGAATCTGCTGCGATTTTACTGAAATCTGCTTTGCGGTTATATACAATGCTTGAACAGGAGCTAATTTTTCAGCCCCCTGCCAGGGTACACTCAAACAATAACCAAGAAAAAAGTTTAACAGTTTACATGACGTTCAGAACAGAAAGTAAAACAGGAAATAAACTTTCCTGAGAATCAGACTGGTGCCAGACAGTGATCATAAACCTCATTTATCTCGATCTTTAAACATCATTTCTCGGATAACAACAGGACAGCCAGCTGAAAGGAATCCTTAGTCTTTTACTCTCTCTTAGCCAAAATTTATGTAATTGTCTTTTTAAAGATAGGAAAGTTCCTTTTGATAATAGGCAAGCACGGGGACCTGATCTGGCCAAGTGTTCTATAAAATTTAAAGAATAATATAGTACTCTCTTTCCATCAATATTAACCCATCTATCACCTTCTTCACCATATGTCCCTGTGTAGGGCAATGGCTCTGTAGTAGTCCTGTATCTACTCATGCTGTTTTTACCTAAAGGAGGGGCCCACCACCTTCCTCTAATAAAATAATGTTTTCTTCCATGTAACTATGTTCCTGTTAGTAGAAAAAGAAACAAAAGAGCAAATATGTAACTCCAATCAGCTAGGCAGAAAGTCAAGGAGGAGTGGCCAAGTGTCTCCGGGAGACCAGGTTCCGAGGAACACATATCTCTGGCCTGCTGTCCACGGTTGTTTCGTGTCAGACAGGCTCCAGTGGAGCTGGTGCAGCGGACTATCACTTGGAATCCAAACAAGCCCCTCCTTCTCCTACTTGCTCTTTGTCATGTTTATCACAGCAACAAAAAGCAAACTGGAACAACATACTAGAAGCATATCACTACGTCCACTTTTGAACATTTCCCAATGTTTAACAAAATAAATTTGAGGGGGCTGGAGAGATGGCACAGCAGTTAAGAGCACTGATAGTTTTTCCAGAGGTCCTGAGTTCAATTCCCAGCAGCCACATGGTGGCTCACAACCATCTGTAATGGAATCTGATGCTCTCTTTTGGTGTGTTTGAAGATAGCTATAGTGTACTTCTATAAATAAAATAAATAAATCTTAAAAGAAAAAAAAAGAAAATTGAGGTCCTACTCAATTTCAGGTATTAGAACAATTAATGTCAGTTGTTTTAGAACCTTGTTTTGTTTTCTTTTGTATGACAAGGATTTCTGGGGAATATTATAATCCAAATATTCACTATTTCATTCCCAGGAAGTGACTAAATCCCCATGCATAGGGTGCTACTCTTATTTAGAAGCCTTTCTTCACTTTTGAACAAGTATATACATATACATATACATATACATATACATATACATATACATATACATATACATATACATATACATATACATATACATATACATATACATATACATATACATATACATATACATATATTGAACTTCTGGACTAAATATTAAAACTAAAGTAAACACTTTATTTTATAATAGAGGACTGGAAAGTTGATTATTTCAGGAGTAGTTTTAACCCTTTGTGTTGTTAGATTGGTTTTTATTAACCTCCATGATTTTACTTTAAACTTTGTATTTTCTTTTTTTTAAAATTGTACAGCATACATCGCACAGTTTAAAGAATATGATTCAGTTTGTTCCTTGTATTCAGAGCATTGGACATTTAGCACTATCATCAGCCGTGTTTAGCCCTGGAGTTGTTCACTCCCCCACAGGAAACTCATGACCCATTGAGCAGCTGCACCAAACTTCCTCCCCTCATTCCACTAGATCCACCAACTTGCCTCCTGTATACATAGACTTGTATGTGCTGGATTTTGTTAAGAAAGGGACACAGATAATGGACCACCATTTATGTAGGGCTTTATTTACTTGTACTGTTTCGAAGCTTATTGTGTCATGGTGTGTGCCCAAACCCATTCCTTTTTACAGCTCAATACTCTTTCGTTGTTTGATTATGCCATATTTAAAAAAAATCTGTTCTTCAGCGGAGGCACATTTGGGATATTTATGCCCTTTGGCTACTGTCAACAGTTTTTCTATGAACATTTTATCCACAAATTCTGAAAACCAGTTTATTTAAAAAACATGGTTTCATGGTTCCCAGATGCCTCACTGTGGGTTACATCTAGCCTTATTGATCACCCAGGCTTCCATATTGTATGCTTCGTGTCTTGTTCATATCCCTTTCACCTTCCATCTGCTATAAGAATGTTCCTCTGAGGACTCGACTTGAACTGAGCCTGGCTAGATACACCTACAATCCCAGCAAGCAGGAGATGGGGGCAGGAGGGCGAGGAGAAGTTCAAAGCCAGCCTCAGCCTCAACTACATCATGAGTTAGAGACTAGCCTGGTCTACCTGAGACTCTATCTCAAACCAAAATAAAAATCTGATAATTTAACCCTCACTTCCTTACTGAGGTCCCTGCTGACGGCACTCCTAACCTTCAGCACAGTCAAGACAGACCCCTGACATTTTTTGAATGCTCCACTTTTTTGCTTAGAATCTTTTATGGTCTTTCTTTGAGTTCAGGAATCTTCCCCATAGTCTAACCTTGAGACGGGTCCTTGGCTTTCATACTTTTGTGTAGACCATACTTGAATTTGGTAGGCACTCTGACGAGGATATGCTGGGTAAACAATGGTTAGGCTTTTTGGTTGTTCTTTTGTTTTCTCCATGGCTTAACATGATTGGAAAAGTTGACTTTACAGACCAGTCAAATGGATTTTGTCTTCCAAAGGATTTGAATGAGAATTCTGGGATTTTGCAGACTAGATACTGAGTAATACCACATTTGGCAAGGGGAGCTCTTGCTGGTCTCATGTCCCGGTATATAATTAAGACCCTTGAAAAAGTAGACTTTTAATTAGACCTGAAACCTCGCACACAGCTCTCTATGCTTTGACTTAGGTAAAAGGCATAATGTAGATCACAAAGGCCACTTAGTCCTTTAATTCCACAGTGTGGCGGAGGCTTTGGTTTTTCATGAAAGGGCAATTTAACTTGGAGTGCTGATTGAAAATCACCACTTGACAATTTATAGTCCTAGAACATGGTACACCCTCTGCAAATAAGAGCTCTTATTAGCCGTGTCCTGTTCCTCACAGCATTTGACAGTGCTTTTGCAAAAAACTCAAAACACCAAAAACTGGCATTCAATGAGTGCTTCAGAGTGAAAGAATAAACAGAATGGACTGCAATTCAGAGTATAGAGTAGACAAGGCACAGTTACTAGTCCCGGCTGTTTTGATCAGTGTGGTTACCCCTAGGAAGTAGCATCATTAGTGCCTCTACACAGAAAGGCAAATAGCTTTGTCCTGTACTACTCAGTCCAGTAACTGTTGTTGGGTTTTGCTTTTCTGTGTGGAGGGGAACAGGTACACGGGGGTATGGGTGCTTGAAAGCCTGAGCCCCCTACCCTTTTAAAAAGCCGTGGAAGTTTTTTTGAATACCCAGCTCAGGAGATCTATTCAGACTTTATGTTCAGGCAAAGCCTGTGGAGCCATTATGCTCTGAGTTCTTGAAGGCTGACAATAGCTGAGGAGAATCTAGAATGTTTGAATGTAAATTGTCTCCATAGACTCATATTTTTGAACGCTTAGTCAACCGTGATTGGCACTCTTTGAGAAGGATTAGAAGGATTAGGAGGCGTGACCTTGTTGGAGGAGGTATGTCACTGGGGGTGAGTTTGAACTTTCAGAAGCCCTCAGCAGCCCCGGACTCATTCTCTCTGCCCACAGATCAGAATGTAGCTCTTAGCTACTGCTCAGTGGCTGCCTGCATGCCTCCATGCTCCCTGCCATGATGATGATGGGGTAACCCCCTGAAACTGTAAGCCAGTCCCCAATTAAATGCTTTCTATTATAGGAATTGTAGTGGTCACGGTGTCTCCTCATAGCATTAGAACAGGGACTCACAGCAGTCAGATGCATGTGAGTTGGTCTATAATGTCTACCAAGCAGGGAAGTACTGAAGGCTGTGTAGAGATTTAAGTCCAGAGGACTTGGCCTATTTTGAGGAGGTGCTTCAAAGAGGCATCTCTGACGAAAGCACATTTGAGCTTTGTTTGAAGGTTATGGAGATATTAATTAGAAAGAGAGAGAGATTGGAGAGGCACATGCACAGAAAGACTAAGAGGGGAGAGGAGCTAGCAACTTTTAGAAGCAGAAAGGCTTCGATGGAGCTGCATAGATAAGGCAAGCACTGAATGATTGTCCCCGTGGCTATCAGAGGACTTTTGCGCAAATGTTTGTGCGTTTGCCACTATGGAATGAGTACCTACCTCCCTGCCCTGGAGACTTAAACACCGTGCTAATGTTTTATGGCTCTTTTCACTTCAAGTGACACACATACGTGCATATCACTGATTATGGGTTCCCTTGACACAGCCCTAGTTCACACAGTGTTTTCCAACTTTCCCATGAGCTGTAGGGAAATTTCTCTCCAAGGGTACTACAGAAGTTAAGATGCTGCTTTTGGTATTAAGTTGACTCCATGTTAAACAGCAACAATACATCATGAAGTTGGAAGGGAGGTCTTGGAGGAGTTGGAAGGCAGAGTGGGCATGGATATGATCAAAACTTGTGTGTGTGTGTGTGTGTGTGTGTGTGTGAGAGAGAGAGAGAGAGAGAGAGAGAGAGAGAGAGAGAGAGAGAGAGTGTGTGTGTGTGTGTGTGTGTGTGTGTTTGTGTTTTAAAATGCTTCTTTTTCCCTTTTGTAAGGATTTGTTTTGAGTGGATGCCACAGCATTGACACAACTTAAATGTTAGAGTTCAGAAGTAATTGTAGCCCTGGTACAAATGAAATAAGAGGGGTGGAGGGATGGCTCAGCAGTTATGAACACTGCTACTTTTGCGGAGGACCCAGATTTGGTTCCCAGCACTCATGGAGAGGCTGACAACAATCACCTATAATGTCAGTTCCTGTGGATCTGACACCATCTTCTGTCCTCCACAGTGCTGCATGCATATGCACATACATGCTGGCAAAGTATTTATAAACACAGAATTTAAAAATATGTTATTCCAGGCTGGAGAGATGGCTCAGTGGTGAAGAGCACTGACTGGTCTTCCAGGGGTCCTGAGTTCAAATCCCAGAAACTACATGGTGGTTCACAAACACCTGTAATAAGACCTGATACTCTCTTCTGGTGTGTCTGAAGACAGCTACTATATATATATATATATATATATATATATATATATATATATATATGCATGCTATTCATTTTCTCAGGAGTAGAATTTAGTATCTTGTATCTCTCAGATGCTAGATACAATTAGTATTTTTGTTTCAAAGAGAAGGTTCACTTCTAAAGGTCAAATAGGCATGCTTTTTCCTATAAAAATAAGATCATTTTACAATGAAATAAACAAATAAAACCAAGTAAGACGGTAGAGTTAGATGTCTCCGTTATTCAGAATTGCAGAGCTAGGGATGTGGACAAGTGACAGAGGACTTGTCTAGAGTGTTCTGAACCCTGTGTATAGTCCTTAGCACTGAGAACAAAGACATCAAAACAGAAAAACCCTGGGCTCCAGGGAAGCATTTGAAAATGTATCCTTTCTCTTGAAGAACTGAGAACAGACTCCCTATTCTCTACGCACCTCCCTCCCCAGTGATGACTACACGGAAAATGATTTAATCCAGTTGAGCAAAACAACCTACCAGTGACTCACATTAAGAAGGAAATCACAACCTTTGGCTGCATGAATGGAAGCCTCTACAATCGTTCTCATCCCCATCTGTCCAAACACTCAAGTGGGAAGAAGGAACACAGGATTTTTTTTTTTTTGCTACATTTATGGCAATTGAAATGAGAACAAAGAAAACTGTCTTGTAATTCAGACAGGATTTAGGAGCTTCAGAAGTAGCATGTGGTTAGAGAGAGTGAGGGACAGGACAAAAGGTAGAGAGAAATAATGGAGCAAGGCAAACTCTTATGGACCAACTTTTCAGATTGTTGAATTTTCCATCTTTTGGTCCACACCCTCTGTTGACTTTCCCAATCTGTACAGATCTGTCTGTGAGCCCTGAGATTTGAAGACCTTAAAGAATAAGGCAGGCTGCAGTAAGTAATCCTGTAGACAGTCTTACTTCCGTTTCAGTGTACTTTTATACACGAATGTAACAAAGAAAGCAGTGATCCAAGGTTGAGTTTAGAAAAACATGATCAGAAAAAAAAAATTAAAAAAGCATGTAAATAAACACATATTAATAGAGCAGCCCTTTCCAGAACCTTCTCAGGACAGACAATTTAAGCACAAGTGCCTGGCAAGTCCTATAAATTCTATCCGGGGAAGCATGAAAGCAGGGCTGAAGGCCATATCCAGCTGCAGCACACGCTGAGCCCAGCACGCTCAGAACCACCAGAACCAGACTGGGTTCTATAGCTGTGCTCCGACATCCAGCAAGAAAAAAACAGGTCCTATAAACTAAATGCAAATAATCGTTGCAGGAGGCATGAAATCACATCCAAGAACCGTCCAGGAAACAAAATGCAGATGAGGTAAAAGCCCTCCACCTTCCCCCCCCCAGCCTCGCTCACAGTTCCCCCAAAGGCACTGTCCACCATGTGCCATTCCTTTGACCATGTTCTGACAACCGCCCATGTCCCTTCTCTGTAGTCACTCCTCCACTCCCAGAAACCCCTCACTGTGCCTTCTGAGAGCATCCACAACTCAGTCCACGATGCCGATCTGACGCTTAAAAGTGCACTTCTATGCATTAGTCTCCATCTCAAATATTCATAAGAATTTCATTATGTCAGCAAGATGAGTTCTTGCACAATTGCTTGAACGTTTAGCAGCTTTATGGACGTATGACATGACTTAAATAATACCAGATTCTTGGATTGCTGCCTTTTTGGACATAGCAAAAATGTATTCAAGAACATGTTAATCATACTTCTGTCCAGTCTTGGTATTTCTGCTCCCAGGCTCTAGGTGTGAGGATTTGATTGTCAGGGGCCCTGTCACACACAGCTGTGACTTTCTGCTGATCAACCCAGAAGGTAATCTATAGTTTGACCATGTCTACTGTTCATTATCTCTTCATTATCTGTGTCGCTTAAGGGCCTCTGTGTAATCTTATCGTGGCGTGTGTGTACCAAGAAGATTCTGGAAGGGGTGGAGAGATAATGGCTCACTGAATAAGAACACTTGTGTTGTTTTCCAGAGGATTCAAGGTCACCTCACAGTGCCTGCACCAGGCACTCGCTACTACCTGTAAATCCAGCTTCAAGGGATTAGATGCATTCTCGGGCTTCTGAGGGCACCTGTATGCACACACACACACACACACACACACACACACACACACACACACACACACACACAGAGAGAGAGAGAGAGAGAGAGAGAGAGAGAGAGACAGACACACACACACACACTTTAGAAAAAGCAGTTGAAAAACAAGCAAAGCTTAGCATATTTTTTGAGACAATCTGTGAATAAGAAAGATGCAAAGATGTGCTCTTATAAAAGTTTTATTTATTTTTTTTCAAATTGGTATTGCCACCAATACCAATTGCTATGGTCTACCGATTCTGTGAGTGTGCATTGATTACACCATATCTACAGCTGGAGCATGTAATTAGGGACTTAGAATGTGCTCTGCAAACATTCATGGGATAGGTTGGAAAATGATTATTGCTAGTAATGGTAAATCACTGTATGACCCTGTGTCCCCCAAAGACTCAGTCTGCACTGGTGCTGGTACTGGAAGGCAGTGGAAACTTTAGAAAGTAGTATCTAGTACAGTGTGTGTGTGTGTGTGTGTGTGTGTGTGTGTGTGTGTGTGTGTGTGTGTGTGTGTGTGTGAGATCAGATGTTGAGTCCCTAGTTCTTTCTTCTCCATCTCTTTGCATGCTGACAAAGAGATCAGCAGGGCCACTCTACCACACACTAATATCTACAATGTACTACACCTCTATAGGCCCAGGTATCTATGCACTGACCCACTGAGCCAAAATAACCTTTCCTCTTTATAAACTGATCATTTCGGGTGTTTTGTCACAGTAATGGAAAAGCCACAGTTACCATATGCCAGGCACTGATTCAAAATTCAATTTATTATCTCATGTAATTTATCGAAGGGTCTCTGTAAGCTACTTACTGTTTATATGCGTTATTTTTAGATGAAGAAACAGTCACCAACAGTTTGAGTTCTTTATTGAAGGCACTTTCAGTCTAACAGCCTGATTCTATAGGCTATTCACAGCTGTTCTGCTATGCACACACCTGAAGATTATACCGGTGTTTAAATGTTTGGAGGTGCATGACCGTCTTATGCTACAGCCCATCAGCCCTGTGTGTTTTCATTGCCTTCTGCCTTATTGTCTTGCCAGGAAAACCTCGAGGCATTCTTGCGATATGTCAGTGAACTTTCTGAAGCAATTATGTGACCCTTCCAAGGTCATTAATTTAAAAAAAATCAAATTTCTAACTATTCCCAGTGACCCTGTCCATGTTGTTACACGCACGTTAGAGCCGTCTACCGTCATATCTGTCTACTTTGTCTTTACAGAGCGGACAGTCAGCTGACAGCTGGCAGGACTTCATACGTGCTAGGTAATGACTCTAGCCACACACTGAGCCCCCTGTTAAGACATTAAAATTAGTTGAGGTGAGTTTTGGCAGTGCAGGAAAGTCAACTAAAAGTTGTGTGGCCAGGACTTTTACACAGGAGAAGAATTTGCAAGGCCAGGAGCTGGGCTCCTCCCGAGTTTCGAGTTTCGTTTCTTAGCTGCAGTTGCTGTTGAGCTAAGCTAATTCAACAAAGCCAACAGTGTGTTGATCCTGTGAAACCCAACCCCACATCTATTCCAGAGCTACCACAAAGAATATATGCAAGGAGACAGTATCAAGTCACAGGAAATATTTCTTATTGGAATAAGAATTGGTCAGAAAAAAATGTTTTTTTTGTTTGTTTGTTTTTATAAAATTTATCTTCCACCCCTGAGGTAGAACCCTTTCAATTCAGGTAATTCTTACCAATTCAGGTAAGAGATCCCTGTAGCTGAATTTCCAGGAGAAAATTGCCTCCATTGTTTTGTTTTAAAAATATTCAGAATAAAACAAAATATATTCTTGGGGATGGCTAAGTGGTTAAGAGTACTGGACGTTCTTCTAAAAGTCCTAGGTTCAATTCCTAGCACCCATATGGCAGCTTACAACCATCTATAAAGTCAGTTCTAGGGACTTGGTGCCCTTTACTAGCCTCAGAAAAATACTACGTGTTTATGGTACACAGATATACAGGCATGCAAAGCACCCCCCCACACACACACACACACACACACACACACACACACACACACACACACACACACACTTTTAAAAGTCTATAAAGAATAGACCTTAGTAAATTTGGCTCTTCTGAAGCCATGCTCCCTTGTGACCAGAAATCGTTGTTTTCTATGCTCTTGTTGACTTTATAAGCAGGATTCATATACAAAATTGGCATAGGTTTCCTCATGTGACTGAGTTGAAGACTGTCTCTGAAGGCACAAAGCATTTTGCTAAGTACAAACAAACAGGAACACACTTAGCTTTTCTGCTACCTCTTGACTCCTCAGACGCAGTGGCCTGGTAAAAATAAACCAGTATAAAATGTTTGGTTTTCCAGAGGAACTGGGAATGGCTTTGAGATTAGTGTTACAGGTAAGGGTTCCCATTGTTGAGGGAAAGCACCATGACCAAAGCAAATTTGGGGAAGAAAGGGTTTATTTTAGCTTATCACAGCCCATCATCAAAGGAAGTCAGGGCAGGAAATCCTGATGGGCGGGAACTCAGAGGCAGGAGCTGATGCAGAGGTCATGGAAGGGTGCTGCTTACTGACTTGCTCAGCCTGTAGAACTTAGGACCACCAGCCCTGGGGAGGCACCACCCACAATGGGCTGCTCACCCCCATCCATCAGTAATCCAGAAGATGCTCTACGTGCTTGCCTATGGCTGAGTCTTATGGAGGCATGTTTGCAATGGAGGCTCCTTCTTCTCTGACGTTTTAGCCTGTGTCAAGGTAACATAAAAGTAGCCAGGTCACAGGCCATAAAGTGGTGGGGCTCGTGGCCACAGCAAGTCCTCAGATAGGAAGAAGGACCCTTGTGCCATGGCTCTGTGGGGGAGTATTCTCTGTTAGGCTGTACAGTTGTGTCCCGGTGACCAAGCAGGCTGGAAAAAAAAAAAGACAAGCATATGGGACAATAGGATGTATTGTCATTTTAAACTTGAGGAGTAGACATCACAGATTATTTTCTAGTATCTGCAAAAGAAAAAAGTATTCTGTTTGACTAGCAGGTGCAGTTCTGCATGAGCATTAGTGTACTGAAGTGCTGAGCCCCTAACTAGCTTGGAGATCTTGGAGCGCGACATTTAAACATAGTGATTCTAGCGGTCGTATTCTGGGTTGTGGATGCGATCCTCAACAAGATGGAGGTGGTCCCTAGAGAGGTGAGCAATGCATGTAAAAGACCAGGCGAAAACGGAAGCTTAGCTGCTGCCCTTGTACCCAAACAGGTTTTCTCAGCACCCAGTAACGAGGTTTTTGTCAAGTTGTACATAAAGGAAATTTTCTAAGTAAAATAATAATGGAGCTCAGCTTACCAATTGGGATAGCTAAGCTCTACGAGGGATTCTGTTTCTCTGAGGATTATGAGTGTGGCTTGGCAGCATCTTAACACATGGATGAAACAGGCACCAGAGCGACCATTTCAGTCAGGCCTCTGCTAATCCCTTTGAGTTTTATAAATCGTTTTCATGAGAAAATCATCAAGAATTTCAGGTCAGTCAGTATGTATCGAGTTCTTACCGTGTGTAGGACAATTATAGGTGACAAGGGTTATAAGATGAAGACACACTGTCTGACCTCTTGTAAGTTCCTGTGAATTACCTATTGCCATGACATAGGTCATCTGTGATAGGTACTTCAATGGTAAAGTAAGGCAACATATAGAAAAATGTTTTGCCCACCTCAGACATTTTAATTAAAAATCATTTAAGAATTCTGTTGATTAGGGAACTGGGGATCACATTTTTGACCAATTTATAAATAATTATGGAATAATTACGACCTTCATGATGCCTTTGTTAAAATATGTAGTTGTAATTGGAATATATATTGTTTATATACAAATATATAATTTATATTAGTCATAGTTTAATTTTAAGACTCGTGCTGATAAATTATAACGATGAGTGTAATCATCTTGGGTCTTCTTCATTTTAAAATTTGATCCTAAAAGCAATTTAAATATTTGCGGGTTACTTGAAGTATAAAGGACCTTGGATTAGCATAGCTTACCTGCTTACTGTCTCTAACAGAGGTGACCCACCAAGAACAAAGCAGTTGTCAGGGAATAGAGTAGAGGGAGTTAGTCCCATCAGTGCTACTTCGATATGCACGGGTAAGGTGGCATCTTGCAGCCTGAGTGTAGTAGGTAGGAAATGGCATTCTAAAGCACAAAGAGCACCATTGAAGAGCTGAGGCAGTGCGTGACCACTTGGGAGGAAAAGTGATCAGACAACAGAATGGAGAAAGATAGCCAGGGCTTGAGAAAGCTGGTGACCCAGTCTTGTTTATCCTGCGTGTTCTTTGTTCAAGACACTTTCAGGCCAATGTTTTCTAATTCATGAATATTTTAGGGGGTTACATTTCTAATGCTCGTGCCTCACGCTTCTGGCTTACCGGTTTTGGTTCTCTATACATTCTCTGCCTTCTGTGTCTTCTACTGCTCCTTCCATGATAACTAATCTTGTGGACATAGTCTGAAATCCATCTTCTAGAATTCCTTTAGTGTGTAGGTTTGCTGGTCTCAAAACTTCCTTAGAATTTATCTACTTACTTAGTTTTGCTCTGGCAAGGTCTTGATAATATAGCTCAGGCTGGCCAGGAACTCACTATGTATCCCCAAATGGCCTTGAATTCCTGATCCTCCTGCCTGTGTCTCTTGAGCGCTGAAGTGGCAGGCACTTGCCCTTCTCCTCAGCCCCCAGATCAGTCTCCCTTAGCTTTTAAAGTTTAAAACGTCTTCATTGTGCCCTTGTCCTTGAAACAGTTCTGCTGGAGACAGACATCTAAGAGGACAATTATTCGACTCTGAGCGTTTTGAAAATCACTGTCAATTGTTCTCAGACTCCCATTGCTGCTTCTGAGACTCCATGTCTGTTCCTTGCCTTTGTTTCCACTGTGCATTCCGCTCAGAGGATGCTCTGCTCACCATGCTCCTGGGAAGGCATTTTACATTAGTTCTGACAAGCTCGGCCCCTATCTCTCCAGATACTGCCTTCCTCGCACATTCTCTATTTTTCCTTTGGGACTTTGGATAGATATAGTTTGAGTTGGTGACTCTCTGTTCTGACTAAAACTTTTTGTTCCCTCCTGCCTTCCCTCACTCCTTTAAACTGTAAAGTAGCCCCGAGTCTGAAGCGTTGTTACCCTCTCTCACATGTGCATCATCGTGTTCAGAGCTCACATTCACCTGTGCACAGAGGATGCCCATCTCTGGGCCTGGCTGTCCTGAGAGCTGCAGGCTGTGTTCCCACATGCTGCTGCCTAGCTCTGCTGCATACTCCATCACTCTGACAGTCCCATAGCCCACACTTTAATCCCCCAAAGCCAGGCTGCATGGACTTGTAACCAACACTAGGAAGACAAAGCCAGGCAGATCTGTGGGGTTCCCTGGCCAGACACACACACAGACACCACATACCACATGCAGCCTGGCTTTGTCTTCCTTAGGTCTGACCTTTCATGTTTTCAAAGATTTTGACACCTCTTTCTTCTCTCTGTGCTCTTCACTACATCTGACCACTCAAATGATTGACAAAGGGCTGTCCCTAAACTTCCCACTTAGCCTACCTTACAACCGTCCTTTTTCATATGTGACTCTTGTTTGAAATATTTATTGGCTGAATAACAAATAATGTTCCAAATCGGTGTCTTAAAACAATAAAAACCATCATCTTTATAACTTTTCTGGGCCATGGGTTCTAGAGAACTTCAGATCAAGGGCTCAGGGGGCACTTGGTAGGTATTTGGAAATTTGACTGGGACAGAAGGGTCCTCCTCCCAGGTAAGTTCATTCACACGGTGTATGTTGACCAACTGTTTCAGGAATCCTGGGAAGTCCCACCATGTGCTGAACACCTCATTTGGAGCATGTCAGCACATGCATTTGGCATTCCTCAGGGTCGAGAAGGGCACTAGGCTCCTGTCCTTGACAGGAGGCTGTCAGACATTCTGCGGGCATGGTTTGGAACTTCCCTCTTCCCTCAGAGAGGCTGAAATTTGCTTCTAGCATCCCAGCAGATGGCCATTCGGCCTCAGCGTGGCACTGCAGCTATGAGCGAAGCGTGTGGGTCAGTGGATGTCACTTCGATCCCATTTTACTTGTTAGAAGCTTCTATTCATGAACTTGAACATGGTTACTGAGTCTTTTATTATTGGAGCTGGCTCGGCCTTATGGGATATATTTTTTTCTAGAAAGTGTGACTGTGATAATCTCGATTTTTCTTCAGAGAAAATATTATCTAGTCCATGAAGGACTTTCATAATTTATTTACATGATTTTCTTGTTCTGGTCACTTCCTCCTAAAATTCTTCCCATTTGTTTTGTTCCTCCAAACCTGAAGACATACTATGAGCTTTGCCTCCATGAGGCAGTCTTCATTGCTTATAGATTGCAGGCCCCAAAGTGTGGCTGTGAACATGGAAAGCATGCAGAATCTTACTAATTGGTATCAAAGATAATAGTGATTCTGTGACCTTTACTATTTTCTGTTACAAGATTAAAACTGGGCTGGGAGTGGTCATGCATACTTTTAATCCCAGCACCCAGAAGGCAAAGACAGTGGATATCTGTGAGTTTGTGGCCAGCTTGGTCTTAGATGGTAAGGGCCAGATGGCTATACAGTGAGGCCCTGAAGAGACCAGATAGAGAGACAGACAGACAGACAGACACACACACATATACATACATATATACACACAGAGTTAATTTGAAACTGAAGTTCAAAAGTGTTAACATAGTATTCATTTAGTACACTAACTTAAAACATTTGAAGCCTAGAAAATTAAATTCTCTTTGTAGAAATAAACCGTGAGTTCCAAGAATAGTTTGAACAGTGCTCGCTACCACCTTCTTGCTGTGTAATGTACAGAGCGAGCTTCTTTGCATCTCCTTAGCAACTTGTCATCCTGCTTTAGAAGTCGGGATGCTCTTCCAGCATCAAATCCTGTGAGTGTCAATATTTCTTGAGCTATTTCTAAGATAGCTATAAAATATCTCTAAAATAGTTCTCTAGGAGTTCCTTTAATGTGGTAGGTGTGTGTGTGTGTGTGTGTGTGTGTGTGTGTGTGTGTGTGTGTGTGTAATGCTGTGTCTGTGTGGTATGCTGTGTCTGTGTGTGTATGTCTGGCCAGGGAACCCCACAGATCTGCCTGGCTCTATCTTCCTAGTGTTGGTTACAAGTCCATGCAGCCTGGCTTTGGGGGATTAAATTCAGGTCTTGCATGTACTTTACCAAAGCTGTCTCCCGAGTCCCAAGTCCAGTCCTTTGAGTAGGAAGTGATGGTGTTTGTAGTTGGAGACAACAGAGCACTCTCACATTTCATTGAACAGTAAATCAGAGGGTTTGGGAGATTGCTTGTGTTAACAGAGTCAGTAAACAACAGAACCTTGATTCAGTCTAATTTTACCTCCTGGACCTCTTAAAGGAGGTTACTACATGGGAGTGAAAAGGAATTTCTGCAGTATTTACCCATTACTGAGTTATTAGACTAGACCAGTATTGAGATTTACGTTCCTGTAGGGTCTGTATTAGTTTCAAGGCATCTGTGACAAAGTACCACAAGCAGAGTGGCTTAACTAAGAGAAAGCCATTGTCCTCTAAGGTAGGAAGTCTAAGATGCAGGCATCAGTACCAGGGTCATTCTGGAGTCATACAGAAAAAGATGTGCTACGGTCTTTCTTATTGCCTGAAGAAGACTTACTTTTCCCTGTGTCTTTCATACCGTCTTATTTCTATGTGTCTCTGGACCCAAAAGGACACCAATCATGTTAGACTAAGGATCACTTCAATGACCCCCTGTCACTTGATTATTATTGTAAAGGCCTTAATTGTTAAACAAGGTCTCATCCCTTACTGGGAGAGTTAGGGCTTTCACATAATATCTGGAAAGGTGGCATCCAATTCAAACAATGGAGCTGTAAGGTAACTTTTATGCCTGAACAAATGACTGTAAGAGAATTAAACAAGAAAGGAGCTCTTTTATCCAAGCCCCATCGCTACCAAGATCATTGTGTCTTCTGTGGTCTATTGCTGTGGTCAGTTCATGTCACCATTTGGTTTTTTGAAAGGCCGAGTCAGGGTTTTTCCTGAATCGTTCCTAGTCGCGGCTTGCTGAATATATAGTCTCTGAAAGACTTTTTTTTTTTTGAGGCAGCTGCTGGATTTATTCACTTGTTTAATGATTTCAGGATTCAAATGCATCATTTAACTTTGTGTCTGACATTTGTGGTGAATTTCACTCAATGCTTAGTGCTAATTCGATACCATCTGAGCAGTTTCCTTCTTCCATAGTTGGTGAAGGCATCAAGGGATTCCAAATGCAGGAAGCAAAAATTAGGGTATAACATTTTGTATGTCAAAGCAATTTGCAGTATGTGAAGTGCATCCAAGTGTTCAGCACGGTCCCACCTGCTTGGAAAGCCGAGGGGCAGAACATGACCTGACTTCAGATGGCTGGTGTTAGGATGCTGTAAATGTTCCCATAGCTGCCATTCCGCATCCCATTGTGTATACCCCTCCTGTGGTCTTTCTTTCTAGTCATATGGCCAGTCCATAGATGACCAATGTGTGTGCATCATAAGAAACAAATCCTGAGTTTTCAAAAGAGAATATAGTGTTTTGTTAAATACTTTTATTAACTCATTTAACAGAAGGAAGGACACTTTCTGGCTATGTTAGGTGCAATGACCAATAGAAGCATCCCTTCATCATCCGAGATTCTCCCAACATATCCCCGTCTCTTTTTATCCTCACCGCTCAGATCCTACATTTTTTTCTGTAATGTTCTTAATTATCTTTATTCACCTACTTTATAGATTTATGTTTCTATAAACATATAAAAGTTCTTAAACTACTTTGGATTTGTAAAAAGTTGTAAGAAGAATACAAATAACTGTCATACGTTTCCCTAGGGTTAACGTTTTGCCAACTATTTTCTATTTTCCCCCAGCATCTCTAGACCCATGCTTCTCAGCCTTCCTAATGCTATGAGTCTTTAACAAAGTTCCTCATGTTGGGGTGCTCTACAACCATAACATTATTCCTCTGCTACTTCATAACTATAATTCTGCTACTGTTGTGAAGTGTAATATAGTGTCTAATATGCCAAATGTCTGATATGTAACCCCTGTGGGGGTTATGACCCACAGATCGAGAACCCCTGCATATACACAAGTTATGCCTTTCTGAGCTAAGAGTAAGTAGACATCCCATTTGTGATTATTTCAACTATCTACTTGACAAAAATCTAGACTCACCAGAGAAAACTGTCGTGGTGAGGAATTGTCTAGCTCAGATGGTCCTGTGGAAATATCTGTGGATTGTTTTGGTTGTATTAATTGAGATGGGAAGACCTGCTCACTGTTAGTGGCTCCCTTCCCTGGGCAGGAGATCTTGAACTGTGTAAGAGTAGAGAGAGCAAGCTGCGTGCTAGCATGCTTTCATTAATTCCGTGGTCTTTGTTCTTAACCACAGATGTAATGTAGAGCCGCTTCAAGTTACTGTCTTCTTAACTTCCCACAATAATAGACCCTGGAATTGTGAGCCCCAAACATCCCATATTTTTTAAGATTTTTTGGAATATTTTATCACAGCTATAGGAAAGGGCATTGAACTAAAAATGCTCACTAAGAAGTGGGATCATTGCTGTATATAAATTGATTTGGCTTTCAGACTTTTGGGACAGTTCTGTGGGGAGAATGTGGAAGAGTTCAGAACTAGAAAAGCAATTGACTACTGGAAACAGAGCATAATGGGTCCTTCTACGAGATGCTGAGAAAATTTTGGGCAATAAAGAGGCCAAGACCATGAAGTTTCAGAGGGGATCAAGGACTGTATCAGGAACTGGGAGAGGAGCTATTTGTATCCTGTTTTGGCTAAAAACCTGGCTTTAGTTTGTCTAGGTTTGAACACCTGAGTGCTTAGTTTAAAGATAATGGACTGATTTTGTTGACAGGGGAAATTTTAAGACGGGAAGGTATTTAGACTGGTGGCTGTAACTGACAGAGAGACAAATTGTAGAGAAACCACTACACTGGTAGAATGGAAAAGCATCCCGAGGGCAAAACTCTGTCCTTTGAAGGAGGTTCCATCTTGTGAAGAGACACTTTGATTTTAAGGAAGGAAGCTTGGGCTGGAGAGATAGCTAGCAGTTAAGAGCACTGATTGCTCTGCCAGAGGACCTGGGTTTGATACTTAGCACCTACATGGCTCACATTTTTTTCTAATTCCAGTTCTAGGGGATCTGATGTTCTTTTCTAGCCTCTAGGGTATCAGTCATGCACACGGTGTGCAGATCTACACAAAGGCAAAACAACCACACACACACACACACACACACACACACACACACACACACACAATAAAATAAAATATAAAAACCCCTCAAGTTAAAGTGGTTTCTTGTGTCTTAAAAGCAGCTGTCTAGCACTGTTTCCCAGGAGTTATCATACAGAAATTGATATAGCTGTGGTCTTTGGGGGCCTGGATATACCTTGAGCTGGTAACAGAACTTGGCAGTAAATATCAGTCATGTAGTTCTGCTTTTAAAGATGTAAAAGATACAGGATTGAGGGGACCTAGAGAGCCAGGCTATGTGTGACAGGATTTGGAGTCCCATGGAGAGATCCCAAAAGGCCATTGAGTAAAGCTGTGAAGAAGAAGTCTCAGTTGCAGTGATGACCCCAGGATACTGGGGATGCCAGGACTATGGGACATATGCCAAGGAGAATGGCAGGCTGAGTAGAACTAGCCTGAGGAACTCGCTTATTCCTCAGATGGTGGGGCTTAAGGAGTAAGGCTGCCCGAGCTTGTGGAGGCCAGTTGACTCCATTACAAACCTTAGATGTCAGGTACAGAGCTGTGGATGTTGTATTGATTTGATTGCCCTTTGCTATGTTCCAACTTTTTCTTTTTAGAGATGGGAAGGTTTATTCTGTGCCATTATATATTGGAAGTCTAAAACATGGTTTGGTTTCCATAGGAGCTCAGAGTTAACAGACTTCAGGTTTTTAAAATTGGAAGTTTTAAGACCATGGGGACTAAAAGTGCCCTGTGTTATACACTATGAGACAAGCACAAGACTTTTGGAACAGTGGGTAGAAGGTTATGGCATAAAGTGTGAAGTTGTGTGCAAAGTTGACAAGGGGTAGAGTTGTGATGTTTAAAGTTTCTAATTGATACCATCTAGAATCTCTTGGGACGAAAATCTCAATGAGGAATTGTCTAGACTAAGTTGGCCTGTGTGTCTATCTGTGGGGGACTGTTTTGATTACATTAATTGAGATGGGAAGACCCACTCAGTGTGGGTGGTCCCATTCCCTAGTCAGGAGATGCTGAACAGTGGTATCCTGCAGAAAGTGATTGAGTACAAACAAGCCTGTTTATATTCTTTGTTCTCTGTTTCTGATCGTAGATAAAATGTAACCAGCTCCCTCAGGCTCCTACCACTATGACTTCCCACTGTGGCAGACTGTCTATGTGCCATTAATTTTTTTTTTTTTATCAGCTTGACACAACACAGAGTCATCTGTGAAAAGGGAAACCTCAACTGAGAAAGTGTTTTCAGCAGATTAGCCCATAGGCTAGTCTGTGGGGATTTTTTTCTTGATTGATGACTGATATGGGAGGGTCCAGCTCTATGTAGGAAGTCCTGCCCCTGAGCAGGTGGTCCTGTGTTTTACAGGAAAGCAGGCTGAGCAAAGCCAGCAAGCCAACAAGCAGCATTCTGCTATAATCTCAGCTTCAGTTGTTATTGTTGTTGTTGTTGTTGTTGTTGTTTTATTAGTTAACACCCCACTGTTCCCCCTCCCAGACTCTCCCTCACAGAGTCCCTTTCCCTCATTCCCCCTCCCCTTCTCCTCTGAGAAGGTGGGGCGTGGCCACCTCTGTTTCTCCCAGTTCTGGCATCTTAAGTCTCAGCCTGATTAAGCACATCCTTTCCCACTGAGGCCAGACAAGGCAGCCATGAAGACTGCCATGTCCATTAGTTGGTGGCTTAGACTCAGAGCTCCCAGGGGTGGAGGATTATTGACTCTTTTGGTCCTGCTGTGGGGTTCCCACCTACTTCAGGGCCTTCAATCCTTCCCCCATCTTTCCCATAAATGCTTCTGACCTCCATTTCATGTTGGCTGTGGGTATCTGTTTCAGTCCACTGCTGAGCAGAGCCTGTCAGTTATGTTAGGCTCTCATCTCCGTGTATCATTACTCACATCAGCAATGTTCTGCTTATGCTCCTGCCTTGGCTTTCATCAGTGACAGACCATGATCAGATGTAAGGCAAATAAACCCTTTCTTCCCCAAGTTGGTTTTGGTCACTGTCTTATCACAACAAAATAAGACAAACTGTAAGTTTGGTTTATGCTCTAAGTCAAGTGACTTCTCTCAGGTTGGTTTTGTCAGACTATTTTTTATCACAGTGAACAAGAAACTAAGATACCATTCCCATTTAAATCCTTCACTGCACCCTTTCTAAACATTGGGGATGAAGCCTTATGTAATAATCATAACCATGCAGATTAGAAAATTGATGTGTAATTCTACTAGACAATGAGAACTCCTTCTGACCTTCTTCATGGTCTCAGTAATGCCTTTAAATGTCCCTTCCTCCCTCTGGGGCAGAATCGGCTCTGAAAATCCCAAGTCCCATCTGTGGGTCACACTTCTTTACTTGCCTTTCATCTGGGGCCAAGTCTTTGTCTTTCTTCATGTTTTGTGTGGCAGACACTTTTCAAGAATTCAGAACTCTTACACTGACCCTCAGTTTGGTGCGCATGTTTCCTCATGATGAACTTCAGCTGATCCATGTGAGAAGGAATGTCAGAATCAATGTGACGTTCCCAGTGAGTCTTGCCAGAACATGGAGGTGTGTGCTGTTATGGCAATGTCGGTGTTAACAATGTCTGTGGTCTTAGCCGTGTTTCTTCACTGGGAAGCTACTATTTTCTTTATAAAATAAATGTTATGGGAGGGTTCTTTTATAATTATTTAAATATCCTGTTGTGTAACCAAATTTCAGATCCAGGGTTTAGCATTTGGTTTCATAATGGATTTCAAATCCTTATTTTTTCAATGAATTTCCTTCATGTTTTAGTATTGTAGCTTATTTATTGGTCTACTGAAGAATGTATGGTTGTGTCTCCCTGTACTTAAAAATTTAGTATACAAAGTTCTGGAGAAAGTTTTTTTTTTAAATCACCTCTAGTTTATATGACCAGACACGCCATCAACTGACTGGAACAACCTCTAGGCAGATGATTTAGCCCAGCAAACACTCCTGATTGCTCTGAACCTGGAATGACACCCAGCCCGGTGTGCTCTCATATTTACAAAGAAAATATTAGATCAGAAAACCTAAGCCCTTCATGATATTCTTTGGTGTCTTTGTGGTAATTTTCACTTCACGTTGCCTTAATAGACTGACTTTTGTTTTTCAAACCAATCTCAACTTTCCATTAATCAGTTTGATATGAATTACACAAATATACCAATGTTTGTCTTTGACAAGGACTTCAGCAGTCTTTGAAGTAAAATATCTTTTCATCTGTTCTTATCTCCCACAAGTGACTCAAAGTGACTTTAGTAGATTTTTTGTGATGAGTACAGACACATGCTACCTTCTTTTGTTGCATAGATTGACTATTTCATAATTGTCTAGAAGTTTACTCTACATCATGGCAACAAGCCTTTTGCCCAAAAATTTCCATCTGGTGTTTGAAGCCTGTATCTCGCAGGGACTTGTATCATAAGCTGATAGTCATTATTCATCTGCTTTTGGCTTAAGTCTTTCTGAAATTATCGTTACTCCTAAATAGCCCTCATTTCACATGAGAGGCACTTGGACTTGTTTGCTTAACAGAAGGGACTTGATTTCCTCATCTGGATAACTAAGAGTTTGGCTGAGAAAGCCCCTGCTGGTTGGAACTTGCTATGGTTCCCGGAAACCTTGTTTTTAATGATCAGTGTATGTGATTAACACCTTGCCTAGACTGAGACCATGCCAGGCACTTGAATGAACAAGCAAGCAAGGGTATCCTAAGCCCTGAGAGTCCAGAGGTAAGGAAGCTACTGAACGAGGAAGAATGCATCAATCATATTTTCCTGCAGATTTTTAGAGATTTCCTAAAAATAACCCTGAAGGCTGACCATGACTTACAGTGTGTGCTTATCTTTGGTCTGGATTCCTTCCATGTGTTTTCCTAGGGCTGAGCTGGGTCTCCACTAGTATGTTTGGTGTTTCTGAGCATTCTGGACACACCCCATGTTGACCTTTCCTCAGAGGATTCAGGTTACTCATCCCATCATGAAAATCCATGCTTAAACAATATCTCTCCCGGAGACCATTGCATTCATCCTTCGGTCCATCCATTTTTCACTTTCCATTACGATGTGTCATAGTAACACCATATGCGTTTTACCCACCATGAATCGATTGCTCCCACCTCCTTCGATAATGCTGTTCAAGCAGAGGTCCACAGACGGTATTGGATGGACAAAAAGGCAAACAAGAGCAAGAAGAAGGTGGAGTGGATGGGGAATCGATGCTCTCCCCACCCACTGCTCCGATAGCGTGGGCAGCATGCCTTTGGCTGCTGTGCCTCTTATTGTTTGTCGCTTCCTCGCCTCTGTTCCTGTGGCTGCCCCTTCCAACCCTTTTCCTCCGCTTGATATTCATCAAGTATCAGTTCCTTCCTCTTACTGCCCAATTCTGACCTTTCCTGCCCGCACCACTGTTCCTCCCTCTGATGCAGTGGAGGAGGGCTCCACCATGCGCCCTCCCCTCCACGTATATCTTACTCTTTACCTATCTGGGTGTATTTTTCCTCCCCAGCCATAGGCTCTGTGTGTAGACACCAGACTTCAACCTACATGTTCACATGTGTGCCCATATCCACACCCATACCGTATTATCATCAAAAGCATCATTATAATCTAGTAATCTAGATTTTAAAAAGATGCCTTAACATTATATTGTTATTGAAAATATTTAATCTCAATCCTGTGTTTCTATCCCGTCTTTGGCCATTTAATTCCCAGGTAAAAACACACACAACCTTTATATGTATAATAAGCCTTAATCAGCACTGTAATCAGCCTTAGAACTGGGCAGATATCTATGCTCTATGCTATGATGCTTATTTCCCAGCTAAAAATCCCATTAGATAATTTGCTACGTTTTATCTGGGCTGCTCTTACCCCAATTCACCAATCCACATGGCCATTATTTTAAAATTCTTATTCCTTGCTGGCTTTTTCTCTCTTCCTTCTTCTTCTTCTCTCCTCCTCATAGTCTCCTCCAACCCCAAAGCCAGAAACACCAAGCCCCGCCTATCTCAATTCTGCCCAGGCTGTCAGCATCTAAAATAACTTGGGGACAAGGTCACATATCATTTGGGTCTACACCTGGACTGTCTCATCTCTGGGGGAACTAGGCCTTAGGGCCTGCACTTAGCATTACAATACAAAGCAACAGACCAAACCTCAACATTATATAAAGGATAATTTTCCACTCAGCAGATATGTCTCCATTATTTTAATCATTCTTCTGTTTTGCTGTATCTAGCTAGTCCTTTCTGACTTTGAGATAATAGTCTTTGATTATGTGTGGTATGGACTTTGAGGATAGATGGAGTGAGAGTTTTGTAGAGAGGGTAACTATAAAACCAGCATTGTGAATGTCTACACTGTGAGTTCCCGGGAGAAATACTCCTCGCTCTTAAAAGAAAACCTCGTATCTTCCTAAAAAGAATTTTTATAAGCAGTATAAGACTTTAAACTTTTAAACATTGGAGGTATGTATGACTTGTCGGATGTAGATATGTAGAGTACATTATTTCTAGCATTTTAGAAGTAGTCACTCCTTCAAATTAAACCACAATCTTTAAAATTTCTTGGATGGGAGCAGGGGTGATGTGGTAACATGTGCTTTTAATCTTAGCACTTGGAAGGTGGAGGCAGGCAGATCTAAGAGTTCAAGGCCAGCCTGATCAACATAGCAACCCTGCCAGGGTGATGTGAGACCAACATATAGACTTTCTTTTTTCTCCCTCTTGTTTGTTTATTTATTTATTTATTTATTTACTTATTTATTTACATCCCAAACACTGCTCCTTCCTCTCAGTCCCCCCCCTTGAGTTCCTCCCCCTTTCCTCCTCCTCCTCTCCTCTGAGAGAGTGGCCCCTCCCCTAGGTAGTCCTTCACTCTGGTCAACATCAAGTCTCTGGGTTGTTAGCCTCTTCTCCCACTGAGGCCAAATGAAGCAACCCTGTTGGGAAACAGATTCCAGTCAGGCAACAGCTTTAGGGAGAGCCCCAGCTCCAGTTATTTGGGGAACACACATGGAGATTGAGCTGCCTGCCTGTCCTAGGGGCCTTGGTCCAGCTCGTGTATGCTCTTTGCTTGGTGGCTCAGTCTCTGGAAGCTCCCAGAGATCCATGTTAGCTGACTGTTGGTCTTCCTGTGGAGTTCCTATCTCCTTCAGAGTTTTCCGTCCTCCAACTCTTTCATAAGAGACCTTGACTTCCATACAGTGTTTGGCTGTGGCTGTCTATATCTGTTTCAGTCAGCTGCTGGATAGAGTCTCTCAGGGGACAAGTTGTGCTAGGCTCCTGTCTATAAGCATAACAGAAGATTGGTCAGAGATTGGTCAGAGATTGGTTCTTGCCCATGGAATGGATCTTAAGTTGGGCAGGTTATTGGTTGGCCGTTCCTTCAGTCTCTACCCCATCTTTGTCTCCGAATTTCTTTTAGACAGGACAAATTTTGGGTCAAAAGTTTTGGGGGTAGGTTGGTGTTCTTATCCTTCCATGGGGGTTCTGCCTGGCTACAGGAGGTGAGCCCTTTAGGTTCCACATTCCCATTGTTATGTACCTCAGCTAAGGTCTCCCATATTGACTCCTGAGAGCCTCCTTCATCCCAGGTCTCTGGGACTTCCTAGAGATTCCCTTACCCTCCAACCCCCAGCAGCTGCAGATTTCTATTCATTCTCCTGATTCTCTGCCCCTCTTTCCTGTCTCTCCCATTTCTTATTTTCTTCTTTTTATGGTTTGAAATGCTATACAGTTCCCCTTTTCCTACTGAATTTTAAATTCTGGTGTAATCCCGTACACAGTTTTAATCTAATGCACGATATTTTCTTCTTGGAAGTCTTATTGAATAACTCTTACTATAACATTCATGGGCATAAATTGAAATTTCCCAGGAACATGAAGAAGTTTTAAAATGTCTGTTGTCTATATTGAAAAGCAATTTGTTACATACAAGTAAAAAGATACTCCCTGCAATTGTATAATGGGTCATTGATTATTTCTTGTTGGAAACAGAGGCAGCAAAATTTTTCTTAATTTCTATTTTTATAGATATCAATAATGAAAACCATTTTTATATAAATCAAAAGAATGGAGATAGAAAAAAATTTATTGTAGCATTATTGACTCATTCCTTGAACGTTTAAATTATTTGGTTAAAATAATATATTAATAGTTAAAGTTAATTTTAATCCTCTATTGGGTGATAAACAATTAGTTCATCTGCCAGTCAGCTGGTTCTGTTGACAGCAAAGGCCACAGACCTAGAGAAGTCTCACAGAGTGCCAGGCACAGGAGGTTATGTATTATATAAGATATCACCACATAAGGGTTTGATTCTGTGAGATTCTATTTATTGTAGAAAACCACTGTTTACTCTGAACTTCTCACAGGGGTAGCAAAACTGCCTCAGTTTCCAATTTTTTTCATCTTTATTTTGCTCAAAACTATTTATTCCTAATATATTTCACATCTGTAAGTTTTATAATACTACCTATTTATGAACTTTATATTAGATCATTTTTGAAAAATATTGATTAATTTTAATTTTATGGCTTTTAAAATAATTATGCAATAGACTTTGATGAGTGTTCATTCTTCCTTTTTAAATCTTTATCGTTTCAAGTGTATCTTTATAATCATCTAATTATTTTAATTTAGGAATTATTTCTAATCAATATCACAATTTTTTAAAAGGCATGTCTCAATGAACAAAGAAATACTTTTTTTCTTTTCAGTTATACAAATTATTTTGTCCTGAGGTATATTGCCTTAATTCTCACTCTACTAGATAGATAATTTTTATTTTCTAGAGGTTTTTCAAGTTTTAATTTTAATAAAACACCTTTTTTCCTCATAATTTTGCATCTAAAACTGAAACAGGAAAGGCTTTAGGATCTGGCCCGGTGGTAGATCATGCCCAACACAGCAAAACAAAGCAAACAAAGGCTCCAAACAGGATATTTTCTGCATTTTAACCTCATGACTTCCTATCTTTTCTTGATGAACCATCTACTTGATAGAGAAATGAGTCACAGTGTGCAAAATAGACATAAACAGACTTGACCATTTCCCATGTATTGGGCACAGGCTAATTTCATCACCAGAATTATATCATATTTAGTCTCCACACAAACATGAGGCAGTGTTTCCCCTAACAGCAGACTCTTATTAGGTTCAAGTCGGGTGTTTTTGCACACAGTAGTTCCCATAATCACCTTAATGAAGGATAAATGATGCCCCTTGTCCTTGTCAGTGTGAGTCTTTGGAAGAACACATTTGAAATCTCAGGTCTACATTTTTGCAGACGAGAAGTTGGATGCACTTTAGTTCTAAGGATGACCAAACACAAACTATTGACATATTTTTCCCTCCAAAATTAATCTCATTTGGCACCAAATATCTTTTAAAATTAACTCAGCATCACTCTGCTTCGAAAACATTAGTGTGTTTTGTGTCAACAAATGGCTATGATTTATTAACATCTGACCTTTTTTTCCTTTCTTCCTCTTAAAGATAGTGTTTCTAGAAGAATCGTCTCAGCAAGAAAAACTGGCCAAAGAATGGTGCTTCAAACCGTGTGAGATCAGAGAGCTGAGCCACCAGTAAGTCTCTGCCAACATCATCCCTACTGCTGGAAGCCAATATCAGGTTCAAGCAATGAGAAGTGTTCATTGAGAGAGGGGAGGCTTGCTAGCTAACCAGTTAGCCTTAGTGAGGAAGATGGCTGAGGCGAAGCCCATCTGAAGGATAGAAACTTTAAGGACCAGAGGCTGCCATTGTTCCTTTATTTCTTTAGCAAACATCTATTGAGTGTTTCGTGTGCAGTGTTAGAATCTTAACAAGTCTTTAGCCCCATATAAGATGGGGGAGGGGAGGGACAAAAACAGGGAAAGTATTAAGGAACAGAGTTTGAGAAGCTCTTCTGATGGCGTGGTTAGGGAGGACCTGTGTTCAGAGTGCACTTGAGTTGCAATTTTATGGTCTTTACTACCTACGTAAAATGCACTTCTAATGGAGGGCTCACTGTCTCCATGGCCTGACTGATTTGTTATATACAAATGAGAACACTTGTCTCAAGCTGACATATTTGATCGAATTTCAGAAGGCTGTGTGGCACCATCATTTTTTAGTCTGAAAATCCATTTAAAACTTGGAAAGTGACTTTAGGGTAATGGAGTTGGAAGTTCACTGAACTAATGACAGTGTTCAAACAGACTGTGACACTGGCCTAGGCCCTCAGTCAACTGTTCTTATTGTACAGCTTGTATCAGTGTTTGTCACTGATACAACATGATAGAACATGATAGAACTCATGATACTCATGATAGAACATGAGTGATGGATGGGGAATGCCATCACATGCCTGTAATCCCAGCACTGGGAGGCTGGGGCTAGTCTAGGGCAAGTTCAAGGCTAGTAGTCTGGGTTATATATTGAGACTTCACTTCAAAAAGGAAGTGAGAAGAGGGGTGGGGTGGGGCATGGAACTGTGGATGTAAATTAGTGATAGAACACATGCTTGTTATGTACAAAGTCCTCGGGTTTACAAAAATAAAGTTAAATAGATATAAAGAAATATAAAAGATGGTAGGTAGGTATCCTGATTGCTGTATATAGGGTTCTGTATATTCTTTTTTTCTCCATTTTTTAAAATGCTGGGTTTAAAGTGTGAAGTTGATGTTCTAAGGGAGTTATGCTGACTAAATATTGTGGGGAGGAGAAAACCAACAAGCGAAGAGAGGAGAGCTATTTCACCTCCTTCAGGGGAAGCCAGTGAACCACCTCTCTGCTCTGCCTCGAGTTGGCTCTTGGTAGCTCGCATCCAGCTCCAAGTCATATGGAGAATTGACTTCTACCCTGACAGGTTACAAGTGTGTAACCATCTCTGAACTGCATCTTGTCTCTGTAAAATGAGGTAGTGCACTTAAGAACTTTGTTCCACACACATCTCTCACATCCCACACTCTTACATCTCTATCTCGGCAAACCGCATGCTCACCCTCGAGTGTGTGGGTTTTGGTGGGGACCCATCCCAGCACTTCTTATGTTGGGTAAAAGCCACACTCAGGCCACAGTAAGTCCTTTCTAGCCCATCTTCTGCTCTCAAATACTGCGCCCTCAAGCACCTCCTTTGCTCTTGAGTCCTGATAAGCACACACAGGCTCCCCCTGCATAAAAAGTAAAGTCATGAAGTCCCATGTACTCTTCCCATCATGACTGTTGCTATGAAATATGCCCAATTCTTTCTCTATCACCCACATGGGGAGCCCCTTACTCCTCAGCACCTTGGACAGAGCTAAGGTAATCTGTGCCTCAGGGAGTAAATCCCTTCATAGTTCAGTGACTGTGGGGTCACTGCATCCTGGGTTCTATAGTCTCTCTAAGGCTTCATATCCCTTGCCTTCAGATTCTTGTCACAATGGCCATCCCCCCCCTGTTATTTCCTGGTTCCCCTCTTTTCTCTTGGTGACAGTTCTGGCAATGTCAGTCAGCATCTTCTTTTCTTTCTCTGTCCTTAAATGGACACTGCTGCTCAAGAGTTAGCTTTGTTTATTTCTACAGACATTTCTGCCATTTGAAGCTTAAAGAGAAGCTTCTCAACCCTGAATCCTGTCTTTAACTCTTGTGTGACAGCTTATCCCACACCTTCAGTAACTTCTTGGACATGTAGAAGTCACAAACTAGAGACTAGATGTGGTTTGAGTGTGTCCTTCAAAGGTCCATATGCTAGAAGTTGGATCCAGTGTACAGTACCACTAATGAGAAGTGGTAGGACTTTTGAACGGTGGGACCTGTTTAGAGATGATTCGTGATGATCGCACAAAGTGAGGGGGTTCTTGTGAGAGTGGGTTGAATTAAAGTGACTATATTCCATACAGTTGGCTTATTCCATATGCAGCTGGTTATTTTTATAGTTCTCTGTGTGGTGTTATGCAGCAAGGTGTGCCCTTGCCTAGATCGTGCATATACACTTTTAGAAGTGTGAGCTAAATAAACCTCTTTTAAAAGTAAAGTATCTACCCTTAGGTAGTTTGTTGCAGAAATACGAAACAGTGAACTGCCTCATACTTTGACACTTGGCTTAGGCTGACATCATGTGACCCTGCACACCAGACTCTGTACTCGGGTTCTCTGTACTTTGTGTGTTCACCCTCATATGCTTAAAACTTTATCTCTCTGACTCCTCTCCTTTGCTTCTAGGGTCTGAAAAAATGCTATATTCTTCCTCTCGTATTGATCATTTGCTTTTCCATTCCCATTACTGTCACCTTTGTTAGAAACTTTGCATGTAGAAGGCTTCAGGACTCTCCTAGCTCATGTATTTTTATCATGTGTATATTTGTACAAGGCTATGTGTGTGTGCACATGCATGCACACATGGAAAAGCTGAGTTTGATACGGAATATCTTCTTCAACCATTTGCCACCTTATTTGTTGAAATCCAGAGCTTATCAGTTCAGCTAATCTACTCAGCTAGCTTGCTTCCCCTGTGCAAGGTGAGCCACCATGCCCTCCTGGTATTTACCTGAGGATGAGAAATTTGAACTCTGGTTCTTAGGCTTGCCTGGGAAGCACTTTATCCACTGAACCATCTCTCAGGCCCTTCAACGTTATGTTTTGGAAGTGATTCATATTGTAAGAGCACTTGCTTTTTATTTCCCTGAATAGTATTCCACTGGGCCGGAGTTTGTTTATCCATATTTTCCCATGGCAGTTATTTATATTGTTTCTAACTTGAGGCTATGATATGAACAGAACTGCTGCAAACATTCCTGCACGATCTGTTTTATAAACTTACTCTTCATTTCTCCTGAGTAGACACTGAAGAGTGAAATTATTCACTAAGATCCTGTGTAACAAGATCTCCCCCTCTTCCCCTCTCCCTCTCCCTCTCCCTCTTCCCCTCTCCCTCTCTCTTTCTCTTTCTCTTTCTCTCTCTCTAACACACATGCCCACATACTACCCTAATATCTTGAACTATTATGAAGTCTCTGAAGACAAGAAGATGCCTCATTTCTCTGTAGACTCCCCACAAGTCTTAGCCGAGCTTCCTAAACGTAACTGAAGAGTACTCACCTGCTTGTGAACTCAAAGCTGTTTCACTTTGTGGTGGTAAAGAGAGTAAGAGCCCCAAAGACAGAGGTTCTGAGAGAGGACAGTGACTGACACATTTCACACTGTAGTATCCCTTCTCTTTTATAAAAATATTTTTCTTGGATATTTTATGTATTTATATTTCAAATATTATTCCCTTTTCCCCCCTCTCATACCCCTCTGCTTCTGTGAGGATGCTCCCACTCCAACCTCAACACCCTGGCATTATCCTGCACTGGGGAAACAAGTCTTCACAGGACCAAGGGCTTTTCCTCTCATCGATGCTAGACAATGCCATCCTCTGCCACATATGTAGCTGGAGTCATGGGTCCTTCCATGTATATTCTTTAGTTGGTGGTTTAGTCCCTGGGAGCTCTGGTGGAGTCTGGTTGGTTGATATTGTTGTTCTTCCTATGGTGTTGCAAACCCCTTCAGCTCCTTCAGTCTTTTCTCTAACTCCTCCATTGGGGTCCCCTTGTTCAGTCTAATGGTTAGCTGCAACCATGCTCATCTGTATCAGTAGGGCTCTGCAGAGCCTCTCAGGAGACATCTATCTCAGGCTCCTCCAGCAAGTACTTCTTGGCCTTAGCAATAATGACTGGGTCTGGTGGCAGCATGTGGGATGGATCCCCGGGTGGGGCAGTCTCTGGATGGTCTTTCCTTCAGTCCCTGCTCCATTCTTTGTCCCTGTATTTCCTCCCAGGAGTATTTTGTTCTCCCTTCTAAGAAGGAATGAAGCATGCACATTTTGGTCTTCCTTCTTCTTGGGCTTCATATGATCTGTGAATTGCTTCTTGGGTATTCCAAGCTTTTGGGCTAATATCCACTTCTCAGTGAGTGCACACCATGTGTGTTCTTTTCTTATTCATGAGTTGTCACTGTTCTTTGTCACATAGAGTGTAGTGAACAAGAAGACAAAGCTCCTAAGCTAAAAATTAGCCTTTTCAAGCTAAGGACACTTCCTGAGTTTACGTTTATTGTTATACAAACGAGGATGCAACTTGCCTACTCTTGAACATTAAGTTTTCACCAGCAGCAGCATTTACTGATGCTTTCTGCCTTGCCTAGGCACCACTCTTACATCCAGTAACTCAGTCCTCCCCACAATTTTGTGGCCCTAACACTACTTATTTTTCATGAGGTAAAAGGTGAGATTCAGAGAGACTGGGTCACATGACACGTATCCCCCTGCTGGTTAATGGTGAGTCCTCACTCGGACAGTCTGATCTAGACTGTATATATGTAACTGCCATAGCAAGCTGCCTACCACAAGTGGCATGACGCTCAGAGGATGCTGTGCCCAGCTCCGGTGCATGCACACATTCAGTGTTAGCTGTAATAACTTTAGCCGTGCCACCACTTCTAGTTCTCTTCTTAAAATAGAGCATTTTAAAGCTGCTCGTGACCGCATCTTACATCTGGATGTATGGATGCATTTCATTTGCTGGCTAAGATTTTTTTTTTTTCTTGTGGTGTCAAGTGCTGAGTTCAGGTTCGTTGGGTGACGTTTCAGGTGCTGCAGTGACAGTAATAGGGTATATATATCATCTGTTAATAGATATGTGATTGGACGAGTTGATGCAATGACTGCCCAAGGGAACTGAGTTAGCTCATCCATGTCTACTAGCATTGGCCTGCCTCCCTTTTGTGGATAGTGCTCTGACAACATAAAAATATCCATCTAAAATATAGAATAAACAGAAATGTGGCTGGGTAGTAGGCAGGGCTCAGCTGATCAGTATGAAGTATGAAGATGTGCACAGTAGTGCATGCCTGTCATCTGAGCACCGAGAAGGAAGACGGAGGAGAAATATGAGTCCAATGCCAGCGGGGGCTATACAGCAAAATCATGTCTCAAAAAGGAAAGAAGAAACGCAGAAGCTTGGATGGTGGTCACAGCATCTCCCTTCTCAGTACCTCACCTTCAGACCAACAGCTCATGTCTACACTTTCCTGGGAGAGATCTAGGATCTCAGAACAGCCCAAGCATGTTCCTGATGCTTCTGTTGAGAGCTCAGCCTTTGAACACATGGAGGACAAGGATTTCTCGCAGTCTTCTAAGATGAAGAGAGCCACTGAGCCTTAGATCACTGTTTCTTAACTTTAGTCCCTCTCTGTGACATGTGTGTCTGTCCCTCAGCCCAGATCTTGAGGCTTAAAGACCCCACCCCCACCTGTGCTCTCTGTCCAGTTGTGAAAACGGAGTCATAGGATGTGCCTGTGCCCCTCTCTTTTCTTCTGCTACAGCGGCTTGGCGTATGTGCACTTTGATGTTTCCTTTCTTCCATGGTCTCGGATTAGAACTGTACACATTGCAACTTAAGTGCTCTCTCTCTCTTTTAGCACAACATTTTACTTAAAAATAAGAAACTTCAAGTTGTAAATTTGTGGGATAAATGGTACCCTCATCTAAAGATGCTATTCAATGCTTTCCTTTTCTCTTTGCTTCTCAGTGAGTTCTTCATGCCAGGCCTTGTTGATACACACATCCATGCCCCTCAGTATGCCTTTGCTGGAAGCAACGTCGACCTGCCACTTTTGGACTGGCTGAACAAGTATACATTTCCTACAGAACAAAGGTTCCAGAGCACTGATGTGGCTGAAGAAGTCTACACTAGAGTTGTTGTGAGTATTGTGTGTAAGGTCCTGTGTGATGCCTGTTCATCTGTGCAAACATTCATTTCTAGGACCAGACTTCAGGTATAAGACAGAGGACATTAAGGTTGGCAAGGACTGCAACAGTTTTAGCTCTTTTCAAAATCCACTGGCTATGCTACCATCACAGTGACAAGAGAATTTGAGTCTCAGGACCCTTGTCTCAGCCTGATAGATTCTACAGCATTCTCTTAGTCTTGTCCTCTGGGTGCTTTCTCTCATTGCAGCCATAACCCTGTTCTGAGGACCAAATGGAATATCTGTGTGACTTTTAAAAGACTCTATGACTCACTGTGCCCATCTGTAAAACTCAGATAATGATAGTACCTATTTTATGGGATTATTATGATAATACACCAGGTTAATATTTGTGGGCTACTTAAAATATTGCCTAGAACATGGTAAGATCTATCTATCTATCTATCTATCTATCTATCTATCTATCTATCTATCTATCTATCTATCTATCTACCTACCTACCTACCTATCTACCTACCTACTTACCTACCTACCCAATCTATCCATCTATCTATTTATTTATTTCTCTATTTGTTTAATATTCAAGAAAAAATAAAGTTCAAATTACATTTAGGAAGATAGCACATTGTTTCAGTAGGTTTTCGAGGAGGGAAGACAGGGTGGTCCCACATTGCAGAACAGGCGGCAATGGGATGTGAGCACTGACAGCATTAGTGGGAACAGTGAAGTCAATTCAGTCCTTGGGCAGTGGCTGCAGTGTGTGCCCACTGCATGTTGATAGCTTGGGAAAAGTCTTCACCTTTTCCTCTTTCAAAAAAACTAGCTCCAGAATGAGAGTGCACTCAGACACTGGAAAACCATGTGCGGTACAGAAGGCAGAATACAAATGCTTTCATCTGGCCTCTGCCTCTTGCAGTGAACACTGTGGACTATGTTCTTGGGTTCTTATTGGACTTACTGGTAGTTCTATGGTACTGGCCACACATGTTCTGCAGGGACTGGCTTAGCCATTGTGCCAGTATCATTCCAGCCTTCAAGAATAGAAGCGAGTGCTTACATTCATTCCTTTGTCTTCCTTAATTATAATTGTGGGACTTATATTTTAGCCTGCACCCATGTGACACAAGAAAAACTTTTCAGGCTAAAAGCTGGTTATGAATTGACTAGCACATGGTGCTAATGAATTGTGTTAACCACACTAAATCTTTATCCTCAAAATGTATTTATACCTCTCATTGTTCTAAAAAGGGGTTGAAATTGCTTAAAATTGCATAGTATGAAACAAAAGAAAATGAGTCATCAAATCACAGCAGAGGAAAAAGAGGGGAATGGAGAAATAAAACCCCAAAGTCAAAGTCTTGGTAGTGTCTGTTACAGATTTAGCTCTATGTTTCTAGCACATGATGTAGACAGGGAAATCAGAAATGAAATTCACTGTGTGTGTAATTTTGAGAACTGCATTTTTTTGGGGGGGGAAGGCAAATGCATTCTTTATACTGAAATTAAAAAAATTCTAACATTGCTTAATGTGGGTGGATATTATGGTGTTAAAATACAGTTGTAAAGATGATTGTGGGTAGGAGGAGGAAGAGGAGGAGGAAGAGGAGGAAGAAGACAAGGAGGAGGAAGAGGAGGGGGAGGAAGAAGAGGAAGAAGAGGAGGAGGAAGAGGAGGGGGAGGAAGAGGAGAAGGAGGAGAAATAAAGCAGAAATTCCATTATATCAGATCTTTTACACTTGAGATGGAGCACCAAGGACTATATGTCCTTCAGGCAATATCCATACATATTTCTTTATGTAGGTATTTAAATTCAGTGAGTTCCAAACTGGCCTAACCCGGACAAGTATTTATTTGCCAGACCTGTCCTATGTTTCTGGTTTAGAGTAGGCCTACACAGGCTGACAAAGATTAGGGTGGAGTTGACTTCTGCTTAAGAGAGTTGGCACCCCGCCTTCCCTTCCACTCCCCCAACTACTTCCCTCCTTGTGTTCTCCCTTTCTTGTCCCTTGACTGTACTTTGCATAGATCTCTGAGTTTTCTAGTGTCTCTAGCTCATTCTAGCCCAATGTGAAACTGCAGCTTCTCATCCAGTTGAAGCTTTTCTTCAGGAAAACCAAGACTGGAGGTCTTTCCTGATACCCATGGCAACACTGACTGAGAAACCTCATTACAGGATCAACTTTGGAGGGAGCAAACACTGGCCTCAGTGTCACTGGAGAACATTTTCTCCAGGAAGGAATTCTTCAGCCTCTTCAAGAGTAGTGTTAGTGACATACTCGGTGTTCTGGGGACCCTGGCCATCAGCTAGATCTCGATTTAAATCCTTTCTTCATCTTATTATTGAGGATTTGTGCCCGTTCCACACTTAGCAGTTTCTAAGGAGAATGACTCCGTACACAGAGTGGGTTAGGAATGGTTGGGGAGCTACTACAGGAAGGGAGTGACTGCATAGACTCCAGCTAGTGTCCTGCTAGCTCCGAGAGTGGCTACTCTCTTCCCAAGGTTTCCAGCATCTTCTCTGTGGTTTCCTCTGCTGTTGTCTCATCTTGTGTTTTTCTTGGGAATTAATCTATGCTGCCCTCACTTATTGCAGTGCAAGTGCTAAGGAAAATTTGCTAAGGAAAAAAAGACATAATGTTACTTGTTCTGCCAGGTTGAAGCAGAAGTCTAGCTGAATACTTTTACTTAGTCATACACAGAAAAAAAATCCCATTTGTAGACTCGCAGATTAAAAATCCAAATAGCCTCAAACAGTCCCAAGGAACAAGGAGTTAATTGGCATCTCATTTTATGACCTCTGGAACACCCAAGCATGTAAGTCTAGGAAATCAGAAGCGCCAACTTCTTAAGCTCACACTTTTAGATTATAAATACTTTTGCCATTTACTTAGTCTCTTCCACATCAAGATGGCATACCTTTAAATAAACACATCTTAAAATTAAAAACCAGACTTCTATTTTCATCCATGTGTGCCATGTGACTTTTCTGAGCACATGCGATTCAGGATTTCTTGTGGTTTATTTTTAGAGGAGAACACTAAAGAACGGCACCACCACGGCATGCTACTTTGGAACAATTCACACTGACTCATCCCTGATCCTTGCAGAAATTACAGGTGAGCAGCTAAAACAAGATTTAGGGGCTTATCAAGCAAAGACAACCAGAGCGTGCCTAGCAATAGCTTATACTCGGTTGGGAAACTGTGCCTTTGGATCTAGAATTTGAGCATTTTTTACTTTGTAAGTGACAATGAATATCCCAGAGTCTTAAATGGATTTTTACTGTTTAAATGATTTAATTGTTTCTATATGGGTTCTGATTCCAAGATAATATTTATAGATCAGAATTTTGCATTTTGATTCGAGACTCTTTAGAGCACCGTTATCAGTGGAGTTGTGACAACAGTTTGTTACATTGCAATCCATAGATAGGTCTTAGCAGTTAGGTAGATTCAGGGCCTTGGTGCTTGATGCTAGAGTGCAGTGAAATAGAAGATAATCAAGGTCCTAAAAGAATCAGAAAGGATACTTAAACACATTAATTAATAATTTTAGTAACACTTTTATAGGTATCAGACATTGTACAAAATACTCAGCCCTAAACGGCCGTCTGACATCTACTGATACCTTCTTAGCACAGATAGATTTACTAAAGCAAGATATTCATATGTCCTCATAGCTGGGAAGCAGAACTGAGCCTAGATTTAGGTTGATGATCCCACACATACCCAAGGCAGTGTCTGACATGCAGCAGGTACTTGGCAAGCACTGTTGGCTGATTTTGTATTTGCCATGCTGTTGGGATCCAAGATAGTTGATACCAATGGCCGGTTGTTGACACTGAAAATGATCATGAAAGTTCTCAGAAGAGGCAAAGGCAGGCCCCGTCTGTGTCTTCTCCATGGAGGCGTCCTTTGACGGAATGGAAGACAAAACCAGGAGAGACTGAAAGGAGGAAATGAGGTGGACAGAAGGGCTGGGGCAGGGATATTGATAATGGAGACAGCAAATAGGATGGCTCAAAGGAAGGGAGAAATTCATTGCATAATGAGGAGGGTGAGGATGTTCAGACCACAGAGGGCCTTGGATATGCACCAGAGACTCAAAAGGAGTGATATAATAAGAAAGATGTTAAGGGATTAATCTGATGATGACTAATATTAAAATAACCCCCCAGGGAGAGAGTGGCAGAAAGGCTTTTGAAAGGCTTGTGACAGCAAGGATGATGTGTTTATAGAAAGATAAAAAGAGAGGGGATATATTTTATGAATGTGTGGTGAGGTATAGGGGAAGAGGGTACCTCCCAATCTGAGGCATTCTTTCCCCTGAGAAACCAGCCACATGATAGTAAGGTATAGAATAGAGTTTATTCAGGGCATGGGGAGGGGAGTTGAGAGGGTAATAGAAGCAGAGAAAGGAAGAGAGGCCCATCATGAGTATGTGGAGGGGAGGAAGGGAATGCAGGGTGGAGAAAGGGTAGGGGCAGGAAGACAAGAGCAAGAGGGGTGGGACTAGCAGCTCCTTTTATAGTAAGTCAGGCTTACCTGGCTGTTGCCAGGTAACTGTGGGGCGGAGCTTAGACAAAATGCTAACAAAGGAACGTTGTAAAACAAGGCCACCTATGTAGCTCAACTGAAATACAAGTTCCCCCAGGACATCTGACGAAGGTCCTTCACTGCCAGCACCGTTAGGCATTCAGTCAATGATAACAGTATCTGCGCTGCTGTGGTTAGGGGAAGCGATGCCGGAGCATCTGAGAACCATGTGCCTCATGCATCTTTCCTTCTGTATTTCTTACCATCCTGCACAGTGCAGTGGACTCTGGGACACTGGAGTCTAGAACTCAGACAAGCAGGACTTGGATATATGTGGAATCATCGACCGAAATCTAGGCTCAGTTCTGCTTCCCAGCTATATAAACATGTGAACATCTTTGTGCCTTAGTTAAGCTGTCTGTGCTATGAGGTCATCAATAGACAACAGATGGCCCTTTAGGGCTGAGTATTTTGTACAATGTCTGGTACCTATAACAGAATCACAAGTGTGGCTACCATCTTGGAGTAATCACAGGGGCAAGGAGTCAAATCCAAGTCAGTTACTCAGGATCAGTGTTCCTAACATTTCATATGCTGTGTTTAACTAGGATAGGGGCACTGGATGCATCCAGTGATGGCAGGAGGGTAGCGGGTAGACAACCAAATGGGGGAAAGGAGAAAACTTGCTATGATGAGGAATATTAATGCATTTTCTAGGATCTGAAAATCTTATCCTCTTTGGTACCATAAGGGAAGATGAGTGTCACGATAGTTATAATATTGTTAGAAACATGGACAAACTGTTTAACCAAAAGGAAAAGGCAAATAAGAAGTGTAAAATACCTGGTTATTTCCTGACAGGCTGGGAATGGGATGGGGGCTGAATGGAAGACTAGTTATTATTCGTTGAATTTAGTGGCTTTGTTATTGTCACAGTGTGGAGATAGACAATTCTTAACACTCTCACTTTTTAGTGTGACTTTTAATTTAAGTGGTTTTTCTTTTTTTTTAAAGTGGTTTTTCTTTTCTTTCTTTTTTTTAAAGAAGCACATTTTTAGATTCTTTCTCTGTTTGCTTCACAGATAAATTTGGGCAGCGAGCATTTGTGGGCAAAGTATGCATGGATTTAAATAACACTGTTCCAGAATACAAGGAGACCACCGAGGAGTCAGTCAAGGAGACAGAGAGGTAGTATGCTTTGGGGGTGGGGTGGGGTTGATCTATATTTTGGATGATTTATCTGCTATTCTGATGGAGTGTGAAATGGAGATAGGAAAGTAAATACCATTGTGACCCAGTTGAGATCTGAGCACAGTGACAATTTTCAGATTGTTGCAGTATCTCGTTAATCCACACTGCTCCATCACGTGATATTGTTCAGTGGGTCACTCACATACCATTCTTGACCCTCATAGAAAGCCCCATGAAGTGTCTGGTTTTTGTTTTATTTTAATGACAAGAAAATGGATCCGACATAGCCTGGGTAACTTGTCCGTATCCTTTGTGTAGTCCATTTATATTACTCCGATGTAATGTCTGAGATAATTGTTTCATAAAGAGAAAACATTTCTTTGAGGTTATTGTTCTAGAGGTTTCAGTGTATGGTTTAGTGCTTACATGCTTTTGATGAGATAGGAGTCAATGGAAAGATATACTGCTTATCTCATGAGTGAGAAAAGACAGCCATACAGAGAGTATGGACCAGAACCCCAAAATGTAGCCTCCTAGGGATACATTCCCAATGACCTATAGATGTCCCAACAGGCCCCAGTTTCTAAGATACCCTATTTCCTAATAGCACCAACCTGGAGTCCAGACTTTGGCACATGAACCTTTGTTGGACACTCATCTAAACCACGTTCATAGTGTAGATTAAAGTGCAGAGCTAGAATTTAGTACAATGAATCTCTATGACTTTAAATGTAGAGTTCCTTTTAGGATGACATGGGTCTCATGTTATATTTAATGTAGAAAGAAGAGTCAGAGGCATACATAAGCATTTGCTATGCACACCCATGCTCAAGAACAATGGTGTGAGGGATCACTTACAGAAAATGTTACGTTGGTAAATAAGTGACAGACATTTCAGTAAAAATGTCTTAGTCAGGCACAATGGTACATGCCTACAATCCAAGTATGTGAGACATTGAGAGGGGAGGATCATGAGTTGTAAGGCAGCCTTAGCCATGCAGTGAGACCCTTTATTAAAACCAAAGCAAAGGTATTGTTTTAAACAACCAAAGAAGATGTGCTTCTCTGGCACAGAGAAGCAGGAAGAGGTACAAAGCAGAGACATTTTCTCTAGTTAAGTCACCCAAAGACACCAGTGTGAGATTTTACCGTGTCCTTTCCGTGGGTTGTCCATGTGTTATAACCACCTAGCACCACCATCATTATATCCTGTCCTAGAAAGAAAAATATCTGCATGAATCCTGGAATGACCACAGCATATACAAGTACTGAACTAGAATCTCTCCTCTTCACAACTGTTACATGAGGAGATGGGACAGACACAGCTGTATCCCTGATGTACCCTTACCCCATACCTGTGGACACATAGTAAAACATCTAGACACATTCAACTATGACATACAGTCACAAGAGACACTGAGTGGTAGAGACCAAAGTGCCTGTTCTAGGGCTTCTGGGCATAGAGTGAGTTCATCAGAGGATGCGAATAGCTTGTTTGGGGTATCTCAAAGGATAGAGGATAGAGCACCATATGCAGATAGAAATGTCAACCCATGGTGTGGACAGAGACAACATAGCAGGTGCCCATGAAGAGACTAATGTGGCTGGTTGTCAAGTCACCTCTCATAGATGCAACATTCAAGGAGGTGCCCCAGATTTACCAGCGTCAGTTCCAGGACAGGAATCCAAGCAATGTGTTGCAAGAGGGTAGAGATAATCCATGCTATATTACAAGTTCAGCATGAGATGGCTCTCTGTCACAGATAGACAACAGGGGAGAGTAGAAGCCTAGGACCCCAAGCAGGCTAGTTCGCAATGCTCAGCAGAGCTGCTGAGGATGAATGGAGGCTCATCTATATATAGCCCGAATTGCACTAAATTGGGGAACCCTCAAACACACTCTAGCTGGGGTTTTAGTCCAGGTGGACACTTGGCTCACTGAGTTTAAAAAACTGCAAGATGGGGCTAGAGAGAGGGCTCAGCAGTACCTGACTTGGCCTTGGTTCCCAGCACGCATGGTTATATACACATCTGTAATTCCAGTTCTAGGGTATCTGATATGCTCCTCTGCTCTCCAAAGGCACTACATGCAGGTGTATACTCACATATGCAGACAAATACACACATGAAATAATATTAACAAAACAAAATGAAAAAACACAAGGTATCCTGTTCTCAAAGGAACCTAGGCTGAAGGGTCTGGTTCCTCCAATTTCCAGATGTCAGATTTGCAGCCATTCTTCAGTTAATCTTGGGAGTTGCAAGAAAGAGGGAGAGGATCATGTGACCAAGGCTATCAGAGGACTTGTCACACATCTGACATGTCTATGCATATGGTGTGTAGATGCAGGAAATACGATGTACAATAAAATTGATCAGCTATGAGAAAAGAAAAGTAGTTACAACATGATGAACTTTAAAATTATTATTCTAAGAAAAGGGTAACACAAAAGGGCACACTTTATAAACGTTCATGTATATTGAGTATATAGAAAATACAGGTCCATGCATGAGACATAAAGTGGGAGAGGTTTGCTGTTGCCAGGAAACAACTGTCTATAGCCTGCCTACATACCCAGGCGATCTCTCTCCGGAGACGAATTCAAAGACTATATTATTATGATAACTCTACAACCCAGTAAATTTGCTAAAATTATTGAATAGAACACATAAAATGGATGAACTTTATAATATGTAAATTATACTTCACTAAAAATGATTTTAAAAAATAGAAATATGTTCCAGTGCACAATCTCTTTAAGAGTCAAGTGGGAAAGGTTAGAGTTTTAAGTGCATAGTTTGGAAGGGTTGCTTTTGAAATCATAAGAAAGTGGTTCTTGATAAGGACATTGTAAGAACAGAATGGAGCATTTTCCAGATTCCCACACTGTGACCCTCTCATTACTACAGAGTTTCTCTCATCTCCTGTCATATCCAGCCTCTTGCTTTTGCCCCCCACCCCTCCACACACAACAGAAGTTGCAAGAAAGAGGGAGAGGATCATGTGAAGAAGCAATTTATTTTAAAGTCCAAGAGATGTAGCAGGATATTCTAGAGTCTTCTTCAGATGTAGCGTTAAAGTTGAAGAACAAATTATGTCCCCCTTCTAGTATGCCAAGATCACTGAGCAGATTTAGACCATTTTATAAAATTGGAGCTTCTTTTGAAAAGTGTACATTTGTTTATGTTTGTGCGCGTGTTGTGTGAAGTTGTGTGTGCTAGCAGATGCATCCGTGGAGGTCAGAGGAGGATGCTGGGTGTCCTGCCCTGCCCCTCTGTCTTACTCCCTTGAGACAGGGTCTCACGGAACTGCATGTTTTTAGTCCTGAGCATGCACTGATCTCTGAGCCCCAGCACTGGCATTGGAGGTTTGCCTGGATCTTTTTTTTTTTTTTACATTGGTGCTGGGGGTTCAAAAATCAGGTCATCATGCTTGGCATTGCAAGTGCTCCTACGTACTACACCATCTCCTCAGCTCCATAAATGAAGAATTCTTTCTTTAAAAAAATTATGCTTTTTTTTTTAAAAAAATAAAACGTATCGCGTATTAGGCCAGGGTTCTACCAGAAGACCAGATTTGTTAAGTATGGTGCCCTGCTCATTAAATTGTGTTCAATAATACTTGCAAATGTCCCATGCTGTGACATTTCTATAGGCATATATGAACTACTTGGATCACATCCACAGCCTCCTAAATGACTTTTAGTGGTGGGTTATATTAGTTCATGAGTTTCCATTATGTTCAGTTTCATATAACACTGGGGACATCATTGCCTTTTCTCACATGACCTTTGAGAGCTTTTTCACGGCATCTTGAAACAGGAATGTCACTGTATTTCATTGTGACAATCAGGAGATACACAGGAGAAATTTCTTTAGGTTCACACTATCCAGGCCTAAATTTAAATCCCCGTCTTGCTTCTATTGTATGGGCTTCTCTCACTTCGAGCATGTTTCCTCTGGAGTGTTAAGTTGAGAGACGAATATAATCCCTGGAAGATGGCAGCCTCTCTGCTGTCAACACTGTCCATATGCTCAGCTCCTGCACAGTCCCCTGCCATGGTCACTGTACCTTAACCCATAATTTGTTTTCCCTGAGAGTAAACATGGAGCCAAGGGCTCTGTTCTCACCTGGGAAGTGTCTATCCCAAAGCTACATCCCTAGGCTCTCAATTCACATTTTAGTCCGAAAGCATCCCAGAAGGAAGCAACTAATGACAATCTTTTCTGGCCAGGACAGAATTAACTATTTTGTAGAACAATTGTTACTGTTTGAGCAGGCATAAGTCCCCAGGTTCACCACTTGTCCCTTCCTCCATACACTTTGCAGATAGAGACCTCTGTCATAGTCCTTCGCCTTCCTCTAATATCTACCCCTTGTCAGACGCTGGCCTTGGAGACTGATAGTGATACTGTGTGCATAAGTCACTTCCACATAAAAGGGGATTAGAAGTACAGTGTCCGAGGCTTCCAAGTACCTGGGTGTGCCTAAGAGTCCGTGCCTGTCATGGAACATGGCTCGCTGCAACTGTATCACACAGAACTGAGGTCAATAGCATGGCCTGGGACCTGCGTGGATGTTCAGAATGACCCACAAGATGTCATGGGACAATATTCACTGTGACTGTCCTCTCCCTCTTTTGCTATCAAAGAAAAAGCTGAGTAATTATTCCTTGTTAAACTTTAGGTAGTGGTGGTGAGCCCCCACGCTGTTAGAAACATTTATTTGCAAATAATTAACTTTTCTAACTTTGCATTTGTTGTTTCATTTCAGATTTGTGTCAGAAATGCTTCAAAAGAATGTAAGTGAATTTGTTCCATTTTCACCTGGCATGTAGCTCTGTTAGCTGTGGGATTTGTTAAGTTAATCTGTGTGCCTATGGCTTTGCCTCTACATAAGAGGTGTTTTCCTAGAACCATTGATTGGTAACACAGCATACCTGGTGGCGCATCTCAGACAGGTCAGATTTTTACAACTGAAAATATTTGGCAAAGACCGTGAGTTTTGGGATGTACAGGGTGATGGCCTATCACATACATGCAGTGTTGGAAGGTGGTCACAGTGAGATCTAGTCACACGTGTAAGGACTGCCCAAAAGTCTGGCGAATGTGTTCGTTTTATGACTGAGAACTCATGCCCTTTGGTCAACATCTCATATGATCCAGAGACCCCATTCTTGGGTGTCTATAAAGAAAACAAAATCAGTATCTTCGAGAGATATGTGCACTTATGTTTACTGCATCTTTCTTTGCCATAACCCAAATATGGAAGCAATCTAGAAACCTATGATGGATAAACAAAACTAATTTTATATACATATATGTTTACACAAATATATATATATACAATTTATACAATTTATATGTTTAAATAGTATACAATTTAAATGTATACACATATGTGTATACATTATTATACACATATGTGCATAATAATGGGATATTATTCATTTGTAAAAATGATATTGCTATTTGAGATAGCATTGATGAATCTGGACTGTATTATTTAAATGAAATACACCCAATTCAGAAGAGAAATACTGCATGGTCTCATTTACACATACAAATTTGAACTGTCAAATTCATAGAAGCTTCTGGTTTTTGCTTTCTGGTGAAGACTCATATGATACTATATTTAGAGGTTTTTGTTTTGTTTTGTTTTGTTTTTTTTTTGAAGTACAGTTTTGTAGTCAGGAATAATTACCTGATTTTAGTGGACTTGGTTATTCAGTATTAAAATGTGCTACAAACTTTATGTTTTCTGCACTTGTTTACAGCTTCAGGGACATTGTGTGCACCTACTTTTGGTTCCCATGCCCTTTGTCTATTTGTGGCAGAGAACACAAGTTTAGTCAGATATATGAGCTCCATCCCAAATTCATGAAGCTCTTAGCCTAAGTGCATTGGTCAACTGTCTGTCACAGTGACAGAATACCTGAGGTAAGCAAGTTATAAGAAAGGAAGGTTTGTTTTGACTCCTGGTTTCAGACAGCTCTAGTCTATGACCACTTGGTCTGGTGGCTTGTAGGCCTATGGTGAGGCAGAGCATGATGGGAGAGGAGGTAGGCAGAAGAAAGCTGCTCACTTCATGGCTTCCCAGAGGTCACAGCTTATTCTCTCCATGATGGCTCTACCTCACAAAGGTTCTGTCATCTCCCAATAGCACTCTCAGCCAAGATCCCTACTCCAACGTGAGTTTGTGAGACATTTAAGATACAAACCATCATTTAAGGTATGGTGGTCCAGTCAGTGTCCTCAAGAGTCACCTTCTCAACTCAGCCCTCCCATCTCCACTGCGTTTCTCCTTCCTGGTCTAGGGCCCTTTAATTTTGTAACATTGGTCTCTGTAGAGGGAGGACTTCCTGATCCATGATAGGTGGCATGTGGGCACTGAGGACCTGTTTGATAGCCCCCTCTCCATTGGTTCTGTCTGCTGCTAGTCTCCAGTGTGGGTGGAAAAAATAGGCTATGCTCAGACATGGTCCTGTGGCACAGTACAGGTCGATGCATAGTCAGCCGGGCATCTGCTTTGCCCTGGCATTCTAGGGCCTGGGAAGACAGTGATATTTCTTGCCTACAAGCCTAGTTGTGGAAACTGGTTTATGGCTCAGTGAATAGATTCATAGGTTACTAAGCATAGCTCTTCTTTCCCTTATTTATGCCTCTCCATTGTCACATTAAAAACCATAGAAGTGTTCAGAATTTCTTCCAGTTTAATCCTGGGAGAGTTAGGGATGATGCTTGTAGACCCTATCTGTTACTAACCTTCTAGTAGTATCCTCAGCCATACACTGAGGTATTGCCAAGGAATTCTGAGGAGGCAGCCAGCACATCTCCTCAAGGTGTTGGCAAGGAAATGAGCTACCACCTTCTACGAGTTATGTCACCCACATCTCATTTGAGGTAATGGTGAGGGAATTGCCTGTAATTAGACATAGAACTTTCTTCTGCAAACTTGATGCTGAAGACCTCTCTTCTCAATGATGAGCTGTTTTTGGAACCCAGAACCTCTGTGAACTAGAAATTGGGGATTTTCACTCATATCAAAACTTGTAAAATCACATTGTTTGTGGAAAGTGCTGTGTTCAATAATCTTCACATTTTTCTCACCCCTATCTTTTTTACTATTTCCAGTATTCAAGGGTGAAACCCATAGTGACCCCGCGATTTTCTCTTTCTTGCACGGAGACTCTGATGAGTGAACTTGGCAACATCGCCAAGACTCATGATCTGTACATCCAGGTAGGCATTTGTCTTTGGTTTATGCCTTGGGCTATACCTACAAGATCCCTTGGTACTCTCAGGTCATCTCTAGTAACCTGTAGTTCTACTGAGATCTCCTAGAGTCAAAGAATTTCAGGGCAGGAGGTGACCTGACTGACTGACGTCACCAGGAGGTACCTTTACTAATGTCAACTGACACATTTGGTCAGTTTTGTAGGTCAGAAACCTAAAGTTGTTTTCATCCTCAATATTCACTGATCAGTCTTAGGCCAAGACAGCTTTATAAAGAATAGCAAGATCAATGTCAGACTACCCATTCTTGGTAAAATGCATTTAATACATTTCCTTCCTGCTTGTATTTGATGCTCTCCTGATGTTCTAGAACCTTCATGTGTGGCAGAACCAATTATTATTTGAAAAGTAAAAAGAACTTAATTTCTACCTTACAGAAGTGAGTTAAAATCCCTTTGTTCTGAGTTTCTTAATTTAAAACCAGGAACAAAAAGTATATCTTCCTTTATCATTAAGTTGTTACAATTTAGCAATAAAATGCTTTTAAAAATCTCACAGCTGGGTTAAAATTAGGAGTTCCCTTCCCCCACTCAAACTTAATTACACACTGCAGTAAAATCTCCCCTCTTTCTGAGCTGACAGGAGTAGAGGGAAGGAAGGCAAAGTTGGGGTGAAGGCAACATATTGATTTCTTACCTTTTATTTTCTTATTTTTAAACTGTACATTCATAGGATCCATTAGTGTGTCTTCCCCATGATTATTGTTTCTTGTTTGTGGTATTTGAATTTTGGATTCAGTCTCCAACAATTATTCTCTGGTGATAAAGTTCTGGATTTGGATAGTATTTCCACTTTGGAAACAGAATGTTTTTCTTTCTTTTCTTTTTTTTGTTTTTTTGGTAGGGGGTGTGTGCAAACAATACTTAAAGCTACAGGAAAAGGAAATGAAAAGAACATGTAAAAATGTCTATTTTTAGGCTGGAGAAGTAGTGCAGTTAATAGAGCGCTCACCTAGCATGCACAAAACCCTGAGGTTGAGCCCTACCATTGCATAAACTGGGCATGATGGCACAGCACACAGAAGATGGAGGAAAAGAAATGCAAGATTATCTTTGGCTACAAATTAGAGGAAAGGATGATGTGCGTTTACTTGTATTATCCAATCACGTCACCTGGTTGTTCTTCCTCTCATGCTAGGTACATGCATTTCACTGATAGACTGGGATTTACTTTTGACTGTAGATAGAGTTTGATGTATGTAAATCACCTGTTAGAACCTTGCTCATCTTTTCTCTTATCTTGCTATGTCTCCTCTTGGTACAGAAAAAGAGGCATGGTAAAGCTGTCTTGGAAATGATCATTGGCTCATGAATTGTTTTATCGACATACTGTCACTACCCTTTAGTCTGAAATGCTCTTTGTAGAGACTGTGTAGCTGCTCCAGTGGAAAACACTTTGTGTCCCCTCAGATTTCAGGTGCCCTCATGAAAGTTTGGTGCGGTTTCCTCAGACTCACTTGGTTTGTGTGTGAACTCCCATGAGCTCCTTCCTGTTGAAGGCAGGATTATCCAGATCTGCCATTTTAACTTTTTGTTTCCTATAAGAGCATCATTCAGAAGGTGAAGAAAAGAGACAGACTGAGGACAGGCCCTGAGCCAAGTCTGCCTTCTGCCTCCAATGCACTGGGTTCTGTAAAATTTCACACATGAAATATGACTTCACATCTTCAACTAAGAGATGGGAAATCACTTAACTGGCCCAACACTTTTATTGAGTGGTGAGAAGTGGAAGCTTAAAAGAAGAATTGACTTGCCCAAAAACATATAACCAGGCTCAAAATTCAGCTCTTTATTCCAATTTTATTCTTCTTTTGAACAAACTATAGATTTATCCTCTGATAGTTACTGAACTATTCTGCTACAGGTAAGGCACTGGATACCCTTAAAGAGAACTAGAACCTATATTTGCTCTTGCTATAGACTTGTTTCAAGACTTGAGTAAAGACTATTTGTCTTGAGAGATCACACACACACACACACACACACACACACACACACACACACACACACAAACTGAGCCATGTTCAGGACATTCAGTTCCTTTGTCATATAAATTGTCATAGAAAATGCATATAATCATTTAAAATAAAATCCATGTACAGACTTTAATGCTCTCATCCATTATCCCTCACATCAACAAGAGCAGCAAGCAGAAGCCACCAACAGCATGTTGAGATGGGAGCTACAGCATTAATTATTTTGCAGAAAGAAATGGAAACATTATTTCTTTGTTTGCAGAGCCATATAAGTGAAAATCGTGAAGAAATTGAAGCTGTGAAAAGCTTATACCCTGGCTACAAAAACTACACAGATGTCTATGATAAAAACAATCTTCTGACAAACAAAGTAAGTTCAGGTCTGTGATATAATCTGTGGAAAGTAGGCTGTGCCCTTTAAGTTTTAAACTCTCAGGAGTGACCACTGTTCTGCAGCCTGCGTACTGCATTTTCTGAACTAGAGTAAATCCAGTGTGTGTGCATCTCTCTGTATGTGTACATCTATTGATATATGTACATGGTGTGTACCATCGATCTTCTCTCTACCCCTTTCCCTTTCCCTATCCATAGTTCTCTATATACCTACCTGCCAACCTATATGTATGTATATGCTTATCTATATATGTGTGCATGGTATGTGTTGGTCTTTCTATGCATGTGTGTGTATGCAGTTAATCTGGGTCGGAAGTTTCAACCCGACCACTAAATCTAAGCTTTTCATGGGATGGTAAGAATGACCTTTTGGCCCAATGATGCTTTCACAGTTAGCTCATTGGTGCATCAGTGTGCTCTCCTTCAAGTCAGAATATCCATTTTAAGGGTTAATTCTTCAAAGAGTATAAAAGAAATAGGCATGTTGATAATGCAGGGAAGTTTGAAAATGAATAATCTCAAGAAATTGGCTCAATCAGAAAATGTATGTGATTAGCATTCCATCCAGCATTCACAAAAGGCAAAGCTTGCATGCTTCTGCAGAAGAATGCTCAGTCTGGTCGGAAGCACATGTGCATATGTGTTGGCATGTTGTTACAGGTGACAACTGTCCAGCGAAACATAGTGAATGTCAGAACTAATTTTTTAAACTCTGAGTTAGAAAAAGGAGAATGTGTTACTTCTATAATTAATTAAAATCAGTATGAGTAGCAAGAGGCCTCATTAGAGCAATATACCCTTCGGCCCTGCTCTCCCATGAACACACTGCTTAGAGAGTTTATTGCAGCAAGTAATTTCTTAGTAACTACACAAAAAGAGATATGAATGTAAGTGATTTGAAAGGTTAACAATTTGCATAAATAATGTAAATTTTACATGGAAAGTTTCATTCTCCTTTACATACATTACCATATGATTAATAAATTAACCTTATATCTTCATGTTAATTTTATTTGCACAGAGGTTGAGAAAGTTTATTTTAATAATTTTGCACATAGAACTATGCCTCCTAAAGGAGAAAACAATTGGGTATAAGCTTTATATTCGTGTAAAACAAGAACTTTTAGAGAATTAACTGTTACTTGAAACCCATAAATCTTAGCAAGATGAAAGTTTAGGGAGGTCTCAAATGTGTGGCACCTGCTTTCTTAAATAAGTTTTACCTCCTTAACTAAAAGCTGTTATGATATGACATAGCCCAATTTTATGTACTAATGGTCTATGTTAAGAATCATTGGTATATATATTGAAACTAGTAAGAGAAATAAAGAACAATTCTCTGAGATTTGGTGACTCGTGCCAAAAATGCCAGCAACCCAGAGGCTGAGGCAGGAAGATTATGAGTATGAGGCTAGGTTGGGCTCTATCGAGACCCTGTCTCCAAAACAAATGATCTACAAGAGTTAACCCACAGTTCTTTACAAAATCGTATGTACAGCTTCCATGTACTTTTAGAAAATTCTGATAAATATAAGCAAGCATCAGCCTACTGGAAGCACATCATATTGATTTAGAAAGGAAAAGCAGCCAGAAATTTTTCTACAGTACAGATGAAAAAAATCATAATGTGTTCAACCTGGCAGAATTTTCTAGGCCATGAATGAGCTGGCTGACCCTTTCCTGTGTTGTAAATGAGCAAAAAGAATCAAAAGCAAGAGATATGGCTCGGATGGAGCTCAATGATAGAGTTCTGGGGTTTGATCACCACCAGCACTACAATCAATCAATCAATCAATCAATCCATTGATCAATAGTTAAAACATACAAATTTGTTGAGGCCTTTGTAATGCATATTTGGATGCAGAGAATTTGTCCTTTCAAATAATAGCACCTGTCCTGGCGAAGGCGACTGCTTCTGTGTCTTCTTGCAGTGTCTAGTCCTGAGTACTAGGGCAAGCATTTCTGGCAGTAAACTCCATGCTGCATATTCGTCTCTCTAGACAGTGATGGCTCATGGCTGCTACCTTTCTGAAGAAGAGCTGAACGTCTTCAGTGAACGAGGAGCATCCATTGCACATTGTCCCAACTCTAATCTGTCGTAAGTAGACAACAATTGCTTGGTAGATTATTAGTGGGCAGTGTAGGTTGGCTTTTCTTTTTGTTTTTCTTGATTATTCTTTCTTTGGATCTGTTTCTATTCTTGGTGTGAGTGAGGCAGGAACCAAGCAGATGGGTGTTCGCCTGTTCTAAGGTGAAGAAAGAAGGTATGTGGAAGAGGGCCTTGTTGCAGAGTATACATTTAAAGAGTGCCACACCTCTGGAAATCTCTACATGTATATGCACACACACACACACACACACACACACACACACACACACACACACACGTACATTTGTGCAGCTATAGGGAGTAGAATCTACAGAGTTTAAAACAAATTGCATTCAGGTTTTACAGTACAATGAAAGGATGCAGGTCCCCAGGAAATGGTCTACTCCAGAGTTTAGAAAGGACTTATAGCTTTATCATGCTACTGAATGTGGTGAGATGAAACTCATATAGGAGAACCCAGGAAGGACTTCACCTTATTTTGTTCTTCAGGATATGAAAGTTTCATTTGTAATATGTTCTTAACCTTCTTAAAGGTTATAAATTCATGAGTCAGCTGAAAGCTGTGGCTTGTCTCTCCAGCAAAAGAAACAAACAAACAGTCTCTAGACATAGAAATATTGTGTCTATGTTTAGGGAACTTGTGGACAACATGATTCTAGCCATAGGTGCTCGGTTAGAAACTTACAGTTGTACAAATAGTGTATTGGGGGGTGTATTGATCTTGAAGAGGACTGCTGGGGAGTTTGACACACAGGGAAGAAGTCAAAAGCGTCAACCAGTAACTTCTGTGGGATCCTGAGTCCCATTCTTCTAGGGAACTCAACACTCCCTGGAGTGACCTGGGCCAGAAAGTGTTTTTTTTGTCGTCCTTTCTACTTAACTGTTTTCCTACCCTGGTCTGACTGACTGTTGACCTTTGGGGTAATAAGGATGGGAATCAGTTTTTAAGGACATCACCATCTTTATTAGCAGGGTCCCTCTGCCGTCAGCTCACCTAGACCTGCTTGTTCTCACATCCTCTTTCTTTCCAGGCTGAGCAGTGGCTTACTGAACGTGCTCGATGTCCTGAAGCATAAAGTGAAGATAGGGCTTGGGACAGGTAAGCAGCCTCCATCTGGAGCTGGATTGATCAATACCATGCTAATATAACTGACTTGCAAGTATTAGGCTATGAGCGTTGTTAGCTTTATTAGGGATAAGTGTCTTAATAAACATCAACCAAATACGGAGAAGTTTTGAAGTTGTTACCCCCAACTCCCACAAAAGCTGTTATCCCTGTTCATTGTTTAGAAACTGGGCACCCGTGTCTGATGGTTCACAACTGTCCCAGCTGCAGGGGATGTAACACCTTCTTCTGGCCAACACAAGCACTTGCACTCACATTCATAAACTCACACACAGGCACATAATTTGAAAAGTAAAATAAGCTCTTTAAAAAAGGAATTAAATTACCTTACTGAAAATGTAGTCAGTGTATGGAGAATAGAACCGAACAAGAGCACATGAGCATTAAAGGGTAATGTGATGGGTGTGGGGCTGCAGGTTTGATACAGAGGCAGGTGTTCCTGACTGATAAGGAATTGGGATAGAAGCAGAGGTCATAATCAGAGCTTGAAAAATAAAAATGTTGAGAGAATTTACCCTCCTGGGTGTTAAACTGTAACTGAACATGTTGTGGCAAAATATTTAGCTTTCTAGAAAAACAAAAATGCTCCCAGAGTTGAGCCAGCACCACCACCACCAGCAATAAGCCACTTTTCTTGCAGTTGATTGTTTTTTTGTTGGTGGGACAAATGATACTGAAGACAAGAAAGAGTGTGAAAGCAAAAGATTTATTAATCAAAACTATTATTTCTATATGTGGACATCTCTCTTTCATGTACAAGAGCAACAAACTCCTCAGCTATATAAAGGCTTGGAAAATATTCTCCTTATGACCCCTTTGAAAATAATGACTCGAAGGTCTCTATCATTAGGGGTGAGTCAAAAAGAAGGGTCCTTTCATAGGGATGCGAGGAGGAAGTCTTGGGGAGCTGTCACCAGCCAAGCAACAAGTTATAGGAAGGCATGTTCACATGCTCCCCACATTTGGAAACCAACAAAGCACTAACAAAAAACCAAGCAGATGGCCTGAGCAGAAAAGGGACTATGTGAGTCTGAGAGGGGGAGGATGGGATGATGGTAGAAGAAGGGAGAGTAGATATGATCAAAGATTGACAAGATATGTGCATTTATGGAATTGCTATGCCAAAACCTGCTCATTTGGGCACAATATGTGTTACTAATAATAACAAAAGGAGGGTGACCAGAGCTGGTAACTTCTGCTGAGGTTCAGACTAAGAACAGTGGAAGCATTGCAGAATCCAGAGAAGCGGATTTGTTTAAGAGCACTTATAGAAACCATACACTATTTTTGAAATTGTAAAGAGAATATGTTGACACTGTTAAACGTGTATCTATTTCTAAAAAGCCAATGATGATAAAGTCAAGAAGAGTTTCCTTTGGTGGAAACACACGGTCATTGGTTTTGAAACTGAGCATCAGATGCTCGAGTTTTGGTTTTCTATGCCTTACTTATTTGTGTGTCTTTAACATGTTATCATAAAAGAATTAAGTGATATATGCTGGGTAAGGAAGAAACATTTGGAGGAATGGACACAGGTCTTCATTTGAAATTCATTTATGTTTCATAGATAGCTCATATACATAGACTGGGGGAATTTTATTAAGTCTTTTAGCACACCTGTGTCACATGATATCAGATGCAGAATTTTCTAGTGTGCTATAACCTACATTTAAGATTTCAGAATTTTGGATCTCAAATGCTTACCCTGTATAAAGAAAACTACTTGGAGAATTCTGAAAATAGTATTCCTCCCCTCTAACATATGAAGAAAAAGGCAAAATAAACAGTAAATATCCACCAAGCCATAACCTGAAGGGGAGGTTTAAGTGTATAGAACAAAACCATACAGCATGATGTACAAACTCATCAAAACAAAGAATGCACCTGCAGCTACTGTTCCACTTCCCAGGGCTGTCCCCATCCTGACCTGACCTTTCCACTACCCTCTGTACTGGTTAGATTTTCTCAAATTGGCACATGTTAGAGTAGCCTGGGACAAGGGAACTTAACTGAGAAACCACATCCATGAGATTGGCCTGCAGAGAAGTCAGTGGGGCATTTTCTGGATTAATGATTGATGTAGGAGGGCCCAGATCACCATGGTAGCTGGTCCAAGGTTGTATAAGAAAGAAAACTGAACAAGCCATGGGAAAGCAAGCCAGTAAGCAACATTCTACCATGATTCTGTTAGTTCCTGCTTGTAGGTCCCTGCCCTGAGATCCCTCTTTGGCTTCCCTTGACTGTGACCTATGAGGCAAATAATCTCTCCTTGCCAAAGTGCATTGGTCATGCTCTTTATCACAGTAAATAGAAACCTAACTAATACATTCTCCCTGGCAACAACCTTTGGTCTTCTTGAGGATTTCGGTCTAGTAATGCCAAAATAAAGGAAGTAGGAGACAAAATAGTGGAACACTTAATGTGTTCAAAGTTTAGTCTGTGTTATCTGGGGCACTGATCATGCCAAGTAAAGTAGACTTGCATGCAGGAATAGGAAGAATTAAAACTAAATGAGTAGATAGATAGATAGATAGATAGATAGATAGATAGATAGATAGATAGATAGGGAGAGAGAGAGAGAGAGGAGGGGAGAGAGAGAGAGAGAGAGAGAGAGAGAGAGAGAGAGAGAGAGAGAGAGAGAGAGAGAGAAACAGCATCCTCAAACAACCTAATGTCTATTATGGGTAGGCAGCTCAGCCACCTTTAAGAGGAACTATTTGAGTAAATGGGGCTTTCAACTTTACAAGTAGTCTTTATAGAGAGTGCTTTACAGAGCAGACCATGTTAGAATTATTTTGTGCTCTTTTAATACAGTGTGATCGATTGGTTAAAGACTGCAAACTTTCAGTTAGACAACAGAAGAAAGTCTGAGAGTTCTTTTGTATATTGTGGAAACTATAACTAAAATGAGCAAGATATTCAGAACATGCTAAGAGGACATTTCCAGTGGTCTCATTGCTGGGAACAACCAGTGTATAAGTTAAATAGCCTGAGTGAGTCAGGCCATGATGCATCCAGACATCAGAATGGTGTAGGAAGGGCCAAGATGACAGAACATTGGCCTAGAACACCCGAGGCCCCAAAGTCCAACCATATCACTGAAAAACAAAACAAAAATTCAATGTATTGTATACCATAAATGCATACTTTAAAAAATGTGTGTGGGTATTTTATCTGCACGTAAGTCTGTACATCATGTGTGGGCCTGGTGCCCATGTAGGCTAGAAGATGGTATTGGATCTCCTGGAATTGGAATTACAGATGCGAGCCATCCTGTGGGTGCTGGGATTTGAACCCAGGTCCTCTGGAATTGCAGCCAGTGCTATCAACCACTGAGTTATCTCTCTAGCCCCATGTGTACGATTTTTAGTCATCAACTTGAAAAATAACCCTAAAAGACAGATGCTGGCACTTACTCCTCACTGATTCTAACACAGCAGCTTTACAAAGGGAACCTGAAACATCTGTCTAACAAAACGTCTCCAAGATAAACTTGACCAAAAGCTTGTGTTTGAGAGCCTTCGTTGTTAGAGGTTATGTGAATTGCCACATTACCACTAGCTGGTGCATCATGATACCGTAGTTGAATAGCATGTTACCTTGTCCTTGGACCTTGATATTTTTTACTCTAAAATGGAGTTAATAGCAGAAACCTTACGTGTTTGTGTGGAGAATTGTTTAAGTCAATGTTGTTATTGCAGTGATTTTTGGTGTGATACAACACTGGCTTGTGACAGGGGATATTGAGTTACCTTTTTATTTTATAATTAATTCACTTCTTTTTAAGTAATATGAAATAATTACACACAAAAAGACCTACTGGGTTCTTGTTATTTATTTATGTGTGTCCAAGTGTTTGTACTTATGTTGTGTGTGTGTGTGTGTGTGTGTATGTGTGTGTGTGTGTGTGTATGTGCATGTGCGTGTGGATGCATGTGAGTTAGTGTACATGCATGTGTTCACATGTCTGTATAGACCAGAGGTTAACTTCAGGCATCATTCCTTAGGTGCTATTACAGAATATTTGAATGGGACCTGGTGCTTACCAATTAAGCTACATGAGTGTCTAGAAAGCCCTGGGGATTTGTGTGTCCCTTCCCAGTGTGCCAACACAGCCTTTTACATAGGACTGGGGGATCAAATTCAGGCTCTCATGCTTGCATTAGCAAGTACTTTAATGACTTGGGTATTTCATATTACTAGACACTAATAAGTTAAGTAGCTATAATAAAACTTTTCTGGGTATCAGATGATCCCCTCACAAGACTGATCTGGATAAAGAAAAGTATTTACAAAAAAAAAAATCAAAACCAAGCCAAAAAAAGTGTTCATATAAGTTTACTTAAGACACACAAGACAGTTGAACATAAAGTTGAGCTGTAATCCAGAATTGGTGCCAAATAATAAAATAAATTTGATCTTTGTGATATTTATAGGCACTAGTGATCATGTACATCTACCAGAAATGACAGGAACACTTAAGCTCCAATGGTTATTTGATTAGCTATAAAATTTATTTTCTAATAGAACATACTATTTTACTTGAGATCGTAACAACTTATTTGATGACATGCATTTGTTCCTGCCAAAGGCAATGTTTCAATTAATTATCCTTAGGGACTTAATCAAAGTCACCCAAACTCTCATTTCTCATTCCGTGAAGCCAACCAGCATGGAAAGCATTCTGCATCAGCTTTGATTACTGATCATACTAAGTCTCCAAACCATGTGTCCGTTTTTAATGCTTCCTGGAGAATTATTTTTTTTTAAAATGGCATTTTAATTTTCTAAAGTTTTCATCTGGATTAGAATTAAAACTAAGATGTCTTCTTAATGTGTCCAACTGTAAGTTTATGTTAAATCACATTGTAAATGTTTCACATTCCCCCTTATTTGAACAATCTCTGTGAGTGTTCAGGAAATAGATACATTTCTCTTTATTAACCATGAGGCTACTGTAGTGGGTTGAGTTATAGCCTTCATAAGATGTCTACTCGCCAGTTCTGGTGGTGCAGGCCAGTAGGATATGCTGAAGGGGCAGAGGCAGGTGGATCTGAGTTTGAGACTAACTTGGTCTACACATTTAAAAAAAGATGTCTACTAAACCTATAACTATGACAATATTAGGTCTAAGGGTTTTTGTAGATAGAATTGAGGAAAAGCTGGCAAGATGAACTTATCCTGAACTGGGGAGCTCCTAACCACAATGATTAATGCTGAGAAGGGACAAAAAATGAAAGTCACAGAGACCCGAGGGAAGAAGGTTGTGTGAATGTGGACAGAGAGTAGATTTCCATGAGTCCTGAGAAGATGGAGGGAACAAAGCAGGACACTTCCCGGACCTCCAGAAGGCTGAGATCCTTGCTGACACTTGTGGTGGTGCTGGGGTCTAAAAGCCTGCCCTTGCAGTCTCAGCACACTCTGAGCACACAGCAAACAACTCCCCAGCCAGCCCTGCCAATGCTTGGATTTTACACTTCTGTCCCCCAAAAGTGACTGGGAGAGAAGGGATTTCTGTGGTCTTAAGTCACAAGGCTTGCGATGGTTTGAGCTGTCCTGGAGGCTAATTTTGGAATACATTTGATTTTAATGTCAGGTGTTTTGTTTTAAGCATCATGCAAAGCAATAAGCATATTGATATGTGTATCATTTTGAGATGCGTGTCATTTTGAGATGTGTACGGCCATTACTTTGTTCTCTTTTGTCCCCCTGTCTCATGCCCCCTTCTTGTTTATCCCTTTCCTTCTCGTAAATGGCGCCCCTTTCTGCTTTTATGCAAATGACAAATTTTGAATTCATTTAAATGTTGGTTTACAGTTAATATGTTTACAGGTGGGAACTTTTTCAAAATGGAAAGATAAAATGTTTGCCATTAATACCAGAGTGGTGGGGGGACGTGTATACCTGTTATCTCACCCACCTTAATAAAGTCACCATTCTGTCTTTCCTACCACAGATGTGGCTGGTGGCTACTCCTATTCCATGCTTGACGCCATCCGAAGAGCAGTGATGGTTTCCAACGTCCTCTTAATTAATAAGGTGAATGAGAAAAGCCTCACCCTCAAAGAAGTCTTCAGACTAGCCACTCTTGGAGGAAGCCAAGGTAACGACTAATTTCATCCTCTTGCACACCACATACAGCTGTGTACATCTGTCTATGGCTATAGTGTGAAGGTGCACCATGGTGAAATAAGGCAAATCCTATATTCACTACTGATGTATGTCATGTAACATACCCAAATCATAGTCATGTGGTTGAGCAACCATTCTTTCAGTGAATTCTGTCTTTGATGGATAACTGTTTAAGGGTTTAATGCACTGTTGCCATGTTGATTCTTTTAGTGAATACTGACATTAGCCATAGGCATATGAGTTAAGATAATTTATTCTTCCACTGAGTCAAGTACTATCTTTTCTTGAATAATAGTGCTATCAATAAAAGTGATTGCCAAGATAATTGTATTCTTTCCATGGGCCAGAATGGTGAATGCCCTGGACGTGTGCTGCAATTCATTCCTCACAGCCACTGTCATTAATTTCATTTACAGAATAGGAACCCGAGTAACACACAGCTGCCAAGGGGTAGTGTGCCATGTTTTGCATTCAGAAAGCACTGACCCGGAGTGCAGAATTGGACCTTGTTATGCTGTCTTTCCCATGTAAATTCCTACCTAATCCATGCACTGATTACTCAAGCCTTTAAATGAAGAAAGAATAACAGTGTAGTTGATGGACAGTTATCGTTCATCATCTTTCCTTAGTTCTCATATGTGGCTATAGTTGAAATAATCACTTTGCTTTGTTCTAGAAATATGATATAGTGAAAGTAACTTTGAACCACTGGCGCTCTAGAGCAATTAAATATGCATATACAGATCTATGTACATTTTATGAGACATACCCTAAATCAAAAGTAGAAGGCCAGGAATATCGTCTTCTCATGTTCTAGAATATCATGAACACCAAAAGAGCATTTCAAGGGAGAGAAATCATAGTTACATCCTGTGTATTTTCCTTGGCCATCTATTTAATTCTGAAATTCTTAAGTGTGGCCCTGCTCCCACAGCACCATAATATATGCTACATACTTTAGCTCAGTGGTCTGCTACCCACCCACTGATGAAAAGAGGTTGAGCTGAACTGAAGTGGTGTTTCCCACCGTAGGCTCTGTGTTCCGCTCTGCTAGGTGGCTGTTTCTGATCAAGCAGCTGTGAGAAGTTGCCAAATCCTTCCCCCGGGAGTGTAACTTTTAAATCACTGCTGTTTGGCAATGGCTGCTTACTTTCGGGACTTTCTTCTTGGTTTTGTCTATAGAGTATAACCTGAGTGAAGTGGAGAAAGTCATTCCTGTTTAAAGTGTGACATTTCCCAGCTCTGCCACAAGGTTTACACACATTTTTCTGTTAGTCACCTCCACACAGCCAACACTCCTTAAGAAGCAAGGGCTACCTGATGGCATTTCCTGAAGCCAACTAAGTTGCTGACCAGCCTGGCTGGGTCTATGGAAAGATCTAGATTTACATCCATTTGCAAGTTCACTAAAAGCTGCCATTTGTTTCTCACATAGCTCATCGTCGAACTCTCTGTTTTCTTAGGAAGAAGCCCGTTTAGTTTAGATATCCCCAGACCCTCAGACCTCACAACTCTGTCAGCTCCTGTGACCTACTAAGTACATGCAATTTCAGGTTGAATGCAGTCACTGAAAACTCAGAGCGTAAGCCAGATGGGGGTAGCTCACACCTCTAATCCCAGCACTCTGGGAGGCAGAGGCAGGCAGATCTCTGAGGTCAAGGCCAACTTGGCCTACAGATAGAGTTCTAGGACAGCAAGGACTACACAGAGAAATCCTGTCTCAACAAACAAACAACCAACCAAACAAGCGAATAAATAAAACCCCTCAAAGTGTGGTGCTGCTCCCTTGTCAAGGGCATAAAGCGTGCAACCAATAAATGGAAAGGGTCCGTGTTTTGGTTCACACCAGGCTCTTCCAGAAGTCATTTTGATGCTTTTAACAGTTATTATTTCCACACCCCTCTCTGGCTATGAGATGTCTTTAGGTTAAAAAGTCCTTTCTGAACAGACAGTGAAAAAGAATCTCTAGGTAGTGTCTGAAGAACAAGTATGATTTCTAATTTGCTGTTCTGAAAGTTGTCATGTTCTTGGGATGCCTGTGCACAGAAATATTCCATGTCAGACACTGTGCCATACCGGGAAAGAAAAGGAAAATCTACCCAATGCTTCCCTATCATAAAATACACTGGAAGTGACAGGATGCAGCAGACATAAATCTTGGAATAGACAATAGCACATGTGACTGGGATCTCAGTGCACTTCTTGCTCAGAATGCAGGCTTTAAGCAGCTGCTAATCAAACAGCACCATGGCCAGCAGGACTGGGCACCTGCAGTTCTTTAATAAATTATAAAAATGACACATGTTCTTTCTTGGCCTCCAGAAACCATGGGCATGAATTGTACAGCTGTAAGCTGGGGGAAGCCAGTAGACATTTATTGGCGTGTACCCTATTTTAGGAAACCACTCTTGTTGTGCAACCGGAATACCTTGGAAGTTACAAAGTCCCTGGGACTCTTGAGTTAGAGTCTCTAAACTTGAGATGGATTTTTTTTCCTGTTCAAAATATTTAAATTAAAGGATTCCTGATGGGTATACTTGTATTGAAAATTTTGCAGAGTTATTTTTTTTTAATATGAGGTTTAGTTTACTACAGTGAAAATACACATAACCAAGTATCTTATGGAGCGAAAGGTAAAGCTAAGAAGTGTTGGGGAGGATGTGGGGGAGGGATGGCGTAGGTAGGTTTTGTGTCAGGCTTGCTGCTTTGAAGGCTCAGTGGAGCGCACTGACAGGGCTGAAGTGGAGACCTCATCAGGACTATGACAGGGCAATGAATAGAGCTATTCTGTTCCCCATTGTCTATGCATAGGCTTGTGACCTGTTGGTACGGGAGTACTTTTCTGCTTCACGAATAAGGTGCTGATTTTGGAGGGTCTAATTATATGTTGGCAGAGTCCGTTCATGTAAACAAGGACATGGGAATGACTCTGTGGTAATTCTGACTGTTGGTCACTTGTGTCCCTTTGTAGCCCTGGGGCTTGATCGTGAAATTGGAAACTTTGAGGTCGGCAAGGATTTTGATGCCCTCTTGATCAACCCCAGAGCATCGGACTCTCCCATTGATCTGTTTTGTGGGGATTTTGTTGGTGATATTTCTGAGGTAAGTAAAAGAAAGTTAAACAAAATGCATTTAGGGGTTGAGGGGGGGTTATTTTTGAACTAATCATCTTTAGTAAGTTGTAGTCATTAATTTTCATGAGAAATTAATCCTTGGATTTTGTTGTTGTTTGTTTTGTTATTTTTAAATCTTTATTTAAAAATTTATTTTATGTGATTACACTGTCACTCCCTTCAGACACACTAAGGAGGGCATCAGATCCCATTACAGATGGTTGTGAGCCACCTTGTGGTTGCTGGGAATTAAACTCAGGTCCTCTGGAAGAGCAGCCAGTGCTCTTAACTACTGAGCCATCCTACCAGCCCTGTTTTTAAATTTTTACGGTTTAGGATTTTGGAATTGTTTTTGTTTTTCGACAAGGTCTGACTATGTGACCAGATTATTTGAAGTTAGTTCCATTTATTGTTTCAGGGGAAACAAACTGTCCCTCTGTCGGCTCAGGTTCAAACTAGTAATCCCTATTAACCAGAGCAAAGCACACAGCTATATGTTTTCTATAATACAAGAAATCATAAATGAAGTGAGATCCCAACGAACCTGAGTGTTCCTCTGCCGAGTGTGATGGAGAATTGAGGAGAAATGGATCTGGTGTAAGGATTTTAAGTTGGGAGCCTTAGACCTGCTTGCTCAAGTTGTAAGGCAAAGACAAGGATGGCCTGGGGTAGGGATAGCACATTTCGTCTGCCCGCTCTCACAAGTCCACAGGAGCACCATAGGCTTTGATTCAGGAAAAGTCCAGAAATTCCCTCGAGGTGTTAGGACCTGCTTCAGGAGAGAAGGAAAACGCCAAGTGTCCTTCCTGCTTTTGATTGGAGGAGAGTGTACTCAAGCATCCTTGTAAACTGGCTTTCATTCTTATTATTAGAGAAAACTTCTGAGAAATACGCCTTGTTTCCTTAAGTTCATTACTTTTCTTCTGTAATACCCTTTTGACACATTCACATCATTTCTTTTTTTGTAATGATTTCTTTGATTTGTGTAGTACTTTGCCTCTGACAATTTACGGTTTTCTGTCAAGAATATTCCAGGAATAAGCAGAGTATGGTAGCCCACTCCTTCAATCCCAACACTAAGGAGGCAAAGACAGGCAGGTCTAAGTTGGAGGCCAGCCTGGTCTACTTAGCAAGTTTCAGCATTACGTAGAAAGCCCCTGTTTTCAAAAATCAATAGACAAACTCCAAGTGAGGTAAGTACTTCTTAATAGCTAATAATGTGGTTTGTGTTTGCCTGCTCTGGACTTAGGTTATCATTTGTTCATTTGGTTTTGATAAGACTATTTATTAAAATGTAAATTTTGTCATTGAGCAATAAATTTCAATTTCTGGACTTTGCCAATGGCATTGACCCATAAATTTCATTTCTAAATGTACAATGTACTATTCCTTACCACCTTTACTTTTTATTTTTAGGCTGTTATCCAGAAGTTCCTCTATCTAGGTAGGTAGATTTATGTTTCTGGGCTAAATACAATCTTATCTTGTTCGAGACTGTGGTGCACATTAAACTCTATGAATGTTGATTTGTGTTAACTCATTTTTTAAAAACAAACAAACAAACAGTTCTCAGCACTGGGCTTGCATGCTATGGTATTCAATGCCTAACAATTCCAAGAACACTTAAGTCTTGAGCTGGGATGGAGAGGGAAAGAGAGCTTGGTGTCAAGACCTCTTGTGCCCCACAACCTCCTTATCCTGGGACAGAACTGAAGTCCCAGTCAGAGTTTCATTCCCTGAGACATAATTGGATCAAGAGAGTCTACTCTGCCTCCCTTTCTATTGAATGAGCTCAGTGCTGCCAATGGGCATCGTTGCGAGGGCACATGTGCAGGCTGCTTCTCTCAATGTGTGAGCATGGTTCTGGAGGTAAAGAGAGTCTATAGCAGTCCTTTCACCTGGGACTGGAAACGCCAGCCAGCCCCTCCAGCAGAACGGCAGAGGTGGGGGATTATTAAGCTTCCTATGATTTTAACCTTAGATACAGAATGGAGGCACCAATTCTCAACAGGCTAGAATGTCTTGTCTTGATCAAGTCATCTCAAGGAGACTATATATAATCTGGGAGAAATAAAGTTTCTACTTTGGTGTGTGTGTGGGGGGGGCTTGTGTTTCTTTTTCTAAAAGTGTTTTACTTGAAATCTCAAAGTACAGTACGAATGATTCTTCCGTTTGAATCTTAGGAGATGACCGAAACATTGAGGAGGTTTATGTGGGTGGAAAGCAGGTCGTTCCATTCTCCAGCTCTGTGTAAGGCCCTTGGACATCCATGACGCTCTCCTGGGAGGACATGAGTCTGCTATCCTTGTACCCAGGGACCGATCAGAAAGTATATTAAAAAAAAAATAGTAGTGTGTTCTTTGGATGACTTCTGTTCCTGTGTCTACTTCCAGTGCTCGCTTGGTAAATTGTTTGAAGGGAGTGTGCTGCTTCTCCGCGCTGGTCTAGGAGCATTTGTAATTTCATGACAGTGCCTCCCGTTGGGCTGTTTAGATTTGCGTTAAGCTCACATAAAAGGCAGTGTTAACAGCTGGCAATGCGCTTCTAATAGTGAAGTAAAACCTTTCCATATAGGGATATACAAGGCGAGGAGATCTCCTTATGTGGTTAGACACTCTGTGCTAATAACTGGGAAAATTAGGAAGCCCCAGTATGGACCAATGAGCCGATTTTAATGAGAGGGCACAAGCTAGACATTGAAAAGACATCATTGAAAATCATTGGTTGCGCTTAGAAATTAGATATTGAGACCACTCTTGTAAAAAGAGAACTTCCTGGATTTAAAACATGCTTCTAGAATGACTTTGTCTATGGAAATTTGCACTTTGTGAAGTTTGCATTTCGGGGTGTGTGATTGTTAATGCTTTCCCTTCTTGGGATGAATGTCAGAGGCCGAATGCCGCCCGCTTTTCATATATTGTTGTATGCTTCAAAGTGTTTGACAGAAGTTGAGTATTAAAGATTTAAAGTCTCTTAGGGATAATATTCACATAGCCGTGTGGCATAAATAGTTGTGTTTTTTGTGTACTTCAAAGTCACCTTGACTCCTGGCTGTGAGGTGTTGTGGCTGCTTCTGTCTTATTGGATGAGAAACAAGCCCTGTGTGCATTGCCGCTCTGCAGACTGGAGTCTTCATAACCGGGGAAGAACTGTATTCCCTGGAGCTGTTAACACGGACAGGACAGGGTTCTTTGCAATGCTAAACCTACCCAACACAGTGTGTCATCCTTGCTGTAAAGTTCACTCTCCTGTCAATGTGCTAGAACTTAAACGCCAAGTGCAAGTCCCTTGAAGAATTATGGATGAGGCTCTGTAAGGCCTGGATATGGAAAGTACCATGTTTTTCTCATTTATCAAATTGTCATTGTAATTCTTTAAGATTTTTCTGACATTAAAATTTTAGAATAGTGAAAAGGATATAAAAAATAATCCCTGGTTGGGGATTTAGCTCAGTGGTTAGAGCGCTTGCCTAGGAAGCGCAAGGCCCTGGGTTCGGTCCCCAGCTCCGGAAAAAAAAAAAAAAAAAAAATAATCCCACTTAATGTCTAGGTTTCTAGGACTTACCTGTAGTAGACAATCATGGAATAGTAAACAAAAGAGGGCCTTTTCGTATTTCTAACTAATATAATGTCCCTTCTCATAGCAGAATTAAGAACAGGTCAAAACCATGTGGCAGAGGCTTAGGAAGCAGTGATGTGAATTCTACTTAAATACTACATTTTTATTTACTTAATTTATCCCACCTCCTATAAATAAGCAGGACCAGGAACAGGTTTTATTAACATATCATTTCATTCCTAGGGTTTAGGTAAATTTTCATTTTATCTTCTAACAGAAAAATGTCAGTCAATAGTTAGTTTCCATGGCTAAGAACACACGGTTCCTCTACTGTCTGTGCTAACTCAGCAGTAACTTGTCCAGATCTATTTTCCTGGTAGAAGCACGTTTAGATTTGGTTATATATACATTACATCTCAAGATCTTAGGCCTTACTTCATTCTATTTTTTTAAAAAAAGAATTTGTTGTGTGGGATATAAGTGAGTACATCCAACTTCTGGTTTCAGTCTGGAGGTCCAGTGTTTCTAGCAGGTCAGAAACACCAAAATGATCTGCCAAGCCTCCTTCCCCATTTCTCTCTGAGGCTGGCAAGTGTTTTTGGCTGTGTCTTTTGATTCTTGCCAAAGGGACTGAGTTGCAGGGTATCTAAGCGGAGTGAGGCAGCTGAGGAGCTTAGGTGGTTTTGTGTGTTGGGTCTGCTGGCCACCAGTTGCTTCCAGCCCTTGTAGATCCCACACTCGTCCTCCTTAAGGGTGTGCATTGTGATGTTGAACATCAGCTTCTTTTTAAACTTAAGACTCACACACAGTAATGTAAGTAAGTGTAATCCTGGACGCAGGAAAAACAGGGGTCATATAGCACCATCCTGTCAAGCATTCAATTCGTCCTGATAACGTGTTGCCAGATGGATAACTTCCCATAAGAATAAGGTGTTGAAGTGTTTACATGTACTTTGAGTACTTTGATCTCCCCGCATCACTCATAACATGTGTGTTTTAGTTCCCCAAGTGAAGTAAGTGTTCATGAGTGTTGCTGATGCTTGTTGGCGTGTACTGCACATGGGACCAGATGTCCTGCACTTTGAAATGCTGTGTTCACCTACTGTAGGTTGACTTCCCTGATGATGGGTAGGCACTGTTGTCACTTTATATTTAAATGGATTGCTCTCTTTAGATGAAAGGAAAAGAAACAGAGAGGGCAGGAAGGGAGGGAGGGAGGAGGGAGGGAAGGAAGAAAAGAGAGAGAGAGGGGCAGGAAGATTAAAACATTATCCTGCCTACTCCATACCACCATTTGAATAATTCCTGTAGAGTTTTTGATGGACTTCATTGTAAAAAGGTTAGAAGGCATTAAAAGTTATCTTGTGTGTTTTAGTTATAAAATATTCTTATCGCCAAAACATAAAAGTAGACTATTCAAGTTGAATTTGATTTTCAAAATGGGGTGGTTAGGGGCATTAAAAACAAGAGGTCCCAAGAGGTTCTAATCTACAGGGCCAAAGAGGCTGCATTCCTCTCTTATATTATCTTAGCTGGTTTCTTACTTGCACTGTCAAAGACTTCAGAATCCTAGAGAGGGAGCCTTTCTAAGTTAGTTCTGCGAACACTCAGTCTCTTTTCTTCTTTAGTGAAAACATTTCAAGATAAAGGAAATGATAGAAAACCCCCCTCTTTGTTGCTTAGCTGAATTTGAGGTGTGCCCTCGAATTTCCCTGAAATCACACAGAGGCAACATGACTCCCAGATCTGGCAATGCGTTCTAAATCTTCACTCTCTACCAGATTATTTCTATTTTTAAGCTGTTTCACTTTGGAAGCAGACATATGGAAAGCCTTCAAGGCACCCTGGAAAGCACATTGTATCAGTTCCATCAGTACATATATGTGGAAGACACCCAGAACCGGATACTTCCACAGCCTGGTGGACATCTTTAATGTTGCTGTTGCTGCACTATTCAAATATCTGAAAAGAGTTATCTTAGCAGGTAGAATGAGACATGTATCATGAGCAATGATTTGAAATAAATCTTAAATTATAGGGACTCTATGATTTAATAAAAAAATTTTTTTAAAGACCGAAAAGAGATGTTTGCAATTTCTAATCTACTAGCTGCTGCAGATATGACTTCGCACAATACATTTTATAATGTCTCCAGAGGAAGCATGAAAATATTTCTAAAGGTGTGGGAAGAAGCAGACAGGGGAAAGGTCACTGAGAGAAAACTCTTTGACATTCGTTACCATGCATGTTCTCAAGTCTACCCCACCTTCCTGCCCATCTTCAGCACTGAATGTGAGAGATGGAGTTTTGAAGGGTTAGTTTTTGGACCTAGTCCAAATTTATTGAAACACAAAGGCAAGAAAGTCAATGAGGAAAGTAAATGTAAATTCTGAGCAGGCATTTGCCAGGTTACTTGAGTAACCGATCATTATGAGCTTGTGTTATTTGGCAGTGACTTACCTGTCTACTTCTTCCTTCCATTATTGTTAACCTCTTGATTGCTGTTCTTAAGAATAGATACATATATGTGTATGTAGTCAAGGGGACATCCTTCCCCTCAGTATCTGTATGATTTGCTTATTGTTAATGTATTGAGTGAACTCCTTTGTGCATCAGAAAAAAAAACAATAAATGAGACTTTGTGTTTCCATCGGTGTGTGTTGTATTTGTTCCTTGCTTTGGTTGAAAGTCAGATCAGTTTAATGGATGAAGGATGAATCATTTTTCCTTTTTATGTAATGGACTGAAAACTGACTATGATATTTGGCTGTGGGCCGACTGACATCTTCTGTCCTAGGATACTTACTACACATGGATTCTTAAACGAAACCACTGCAACAGCTCTTCTAGACTGTCAGCTTGTTTGGGTTGATCAGGGGATTAGTAAAAACAGGTTCTCGTTGTGTCCATGAAGTGCAAATAATGTCTATATCATTAGATCATCAAGGCGTGCCAATTTAATCCACTAATGAATTCAAACTTAGATTATGGTATTTGGAGGCGGTAGAAGAAGAGCAGGAAAGGCCTCTTGGGAGAATGTAGCTCACTAGAAACATGTTACTAGGGGTCATTTCTTGCCTTGGCCTCTTTCTGTTACTTTTCCATTCAGCTTCCTGTCTGCCATGAAACAAATCTTCCTATCATGCCCTCCTGGCTATGATGGACTGATACCTCTGGTATTGTGAGCAAAGTACACCATTCCTCTATTAAACTGTTTATGTATTTTTTTTGTTTTTTTGTTTTTCCAGAGCTAAGGACTGAACCCAGGGCCTTGCGCTTGCTAGGCAAACACTCTACCACTGAGCTAAATCCCCAACCTATTAAACTGTTTATATCTGCTAACATAGCTACCATTCTCATCCCTGTGGAGTCAGATCACTATGCTTTTGGTTTTGGCATCGCTGACTTTTTTTTTATTTAAAGCATATTTGTATTTAATTTATGTATGTATGCAAATGCCTACTATGTACATCATATATGTGCATGTGCCTGTGAAGGCAAGAGGAAATGTCATATCTCCTGGAACCAGAGATTTAGGTGGTTGTGAGCTTCCTGATGTGGGTGTTAGGAACTGAACGCAGGTCATCTGCAAGAGCAGCAAGTGTTCTTAGCTCCTGAGCCCTATCTCCAGGCCACTTTTCATGTTTTAAATGCTATAAGCCAGAATACAAAATATAGGTCATACCAAAAATAAGTTCATTGGGATGTAGGAAAGGCAGATCTAAGGAGAAGTTGATAACTACAAGAACCTGCATTTTAAAAACCAGAAAGCTCTCAAATAACCTAATGATATAGCTCAAAGCCTTAGAAAATCAAAAATAAAAGACATCTAAAAACCATAGAAAGAAAATAAAACTTGGAGTTGAGGTTAATGAGTTAGTACCCCCCAAAAAATCAACAAAGAGGAACAATTAAAGGGTTGATTTTTTTAAATGATGAAAGAAAAGAAAGAAAACAAACCCTTAGCTAAGTCAACTAAAGGAAAAAGACCTAAATTAATAAAATTAGAGTTGAAATTGAGATATTACAGCAAACACCATTGAAAACAAGAGAATCACTAGAGATTATTTTGAAAACTTACATTCTCACAAACTGGAAAGGAATAGGGAAATTTCTAAACACATATGTTTACTCCTTGAATAAAGAATATATACTCAATCTAAACAAACAGTTGGTGAAAAGAGATTGAACAAGAAGTCTCTCCTCAGAGGAAAGCCCAGGAGCAGACACATTCACAGATGAATTTTATCAGACACAGAAAGATCTATCAATAGTGCACTTCATGCTATTTTATAAAATAGGAATGAAAGAATCAAAACTCTTCATTTTATGCAGGAAGACACACTGATACAAAGGCCAGATAACAACAGAAAAGGAAATATCAATTTATTTGATGTACAAAGATACAAAAATTATAATAAAGTACTGCGAATTGAATACAACACATTAAGATCACGACTAAGTTGGTCTCATTCCAGGGAAGCTAGAATGGTTTAGCAGCCACTCATCAATAACCATGTTAGAGCGCAGAGATATAATCAAGAACAAAAGTCATGAGATCATCACAATAGATACAGAAAAGCCTTAGATGAGTTTCAATACTGCTTCATGTTAGTAACTCTGAAGAACTTAGGAATAGAAAACATCACACACCAACACAATAAAGACCACTACTATTAAGTCTATAACCAATACTTTACTGAGGGGGAGACTGGAATGCACTGCCTCTAAGATCACGAACAGGTTAGGATATCTAATTTTACCCCTCTTATTAAATATATAACTGGATGTCTTAGCCAGAGTAATAAGACAAGAGAAATAAGAGATGCAAAAGGGAAAAAGGGAAATCAATTTTCCCATTTGTAACTGTTACGATCTTATACTTAAAATACCTTGAAGACTCTATCAGAAGACTCTTAGATCTGACCAGTGCTTCCAGAAAAGTAGCAGGATACAAAATTAATATACCAACTCATTAATTAAAAAAAAAAAACAGGAGCACACATACATACCCACACCAAACAAAATAAATCCCACTAGCAATAAACCTAACCTAATCAAGGAGATTAAAAAACCTTTATGATGAGAGCTTGAATGCACAAAGAAAGTAAATAAGACCTTAAAGACGCAAAGACTTACTTCCTATGTTCACACATCACCAACATTCTTAAAATTCTAAACCTGAGGGGCTGGAGGGATGGAAGCACTGCGTTTACCACACAGTGGCTTACAGCCATCCAGAACTTCAGTTCCAGGGACCCTAGTGCCTTCTTGGCCTCCGCAGCCCAGACACATGCACACTATACATCCACACACATGGGCAAAATAGTCATGCACATAAGTAAAAATAAATCTTTAATTTAAAGATTCTAAAAATGACTACATCACCAAAAGACGCCCACAGATTCAATACACGTCCCATCAAAATTTTCAATATCACGCTTTCCTGAACTTAAATTCATACAGAACATAAAATACCCCCACTTTTGAGGAAAGAAAGCAACATGACAGATGTCACAATACCTGCTTTAACACTGTGCTGCAGAATCACACTTAGAGGAACAGCAAGGTATTGGTACAAACAGTCTTAGTCGGTGTTCTATTTCTGTGACGAGATACTGTGAGCGTGGCAACCCTTATGAAAGAAAACATTTAACTGGGACTGGCTTCCAGTTTCAGGAGTTTGATTCATTATCGCCATGGCAGGTAGCATGGTGGCACGCAGGCAGACACGGTGCTGAAGAAGTAGCTGAGAGTTCCACATCAAAATCTGCAGTCAGTAGAGTGAGCCACTAGGCCTGGCTTGAGCTTTTGTGACCTCAGAACCTGCCCGCAAGTGACACACTTCCTCCAACAAGGTCACACATCTAATCCTTCTCCAATAGTGCAAGTCCCTGATAACCAAGCACCCAAGTATATAAGCTTGTAGGGGCCACTCTTAACCAAATCACCACAGATATGTAGACCAATGAGATAGAAGAGAAGACTCAGAAATAAACCCATGCAGCTACACCCATCTATGTAAATTTTGACAGGTGGCAAAAATATGCATTAGAAACGAAATAGTCACTGGGCTGGATCCATGGCTCAGTGGTTAAGAGCGCTTCCTGCTTTTGCTAAGAGGACTGAAACTCAGTTCTCAGCCCTGTAACCACATCCTCCAGGGGATCTGACAGTCTTCTGGCTCCTGAAGACGTCTACCTAATATGTGTGCTCACACACACAATAAATAAATAAATCTTCAAAAGGAAGTAAGAATGCAGACTCTTTAAGAGGTAATGCCAAGAAAGCTGGACACCCGTATTCGAAAGAACAAAACTAGATCCCTACAGGTTACCCTCCATGAAAATCAATCCAGTGGCTCAAAGACTTTAAGAACCCAAAGTCTGAGATCACTAGAGAAAAAAGTAAGGCAAATCCGTCAATACAGAGGCATAGGTTTTCTGAGGAGGACTTTTGCAGCTCAGGAAACAATAGCAAGGACTGTCAAATGGGATTTACAGAATTTCAAGTCGTATGCACATCAAGGGAAGCAACAGCCTGCAGATAGGAGAATGTCTTACCCAGTATTCCTGTGATAGAGGGGTAGTGATCAAGATATACAGATGCCCAGAGAAATGAATGACAGAAGAAAGAAGTAATCCAAGCAAGAAGTGGGCAAACAAACTGAGCGCACACTTTTTCAAAGGAAGAAATACAAACTGTCAGTACATACGAGATTCACAGTTTGCAGCATCTTCAACCACTGGGGAGATGCAAATCGAAATTGCATCAATGGCACCTGTCTCCCTGGTCAGAATGCTGTCCCCAGGAAAACCAGAACAATGCTAGAGAAGGAAAGGTACAGTAATAGGTGGTTGGATGGATGTTAAACTAATACAGCCATTTATGGGAACCAGTGTGGAGGTATTTAAAAAAGTAAAAATGTAACTACCATGTGGTCCAAGCTATTCCACTCCAGGATGCGTACTCAAAGCGCTCCAAGTCAGCATATAACAGAGTCACCCACATACCCGATTTATTATAGCACTATTTACAATAGCCAAGGTAAAAATATGTAGCGCCTGTGTGTATATGTATAATTTAGTCATAAGAAGAAAGTCATGCTAGCATGGCTGTGTGTCCCTTTAATCCTAGCACTTGGGAGGCAGAGGGAGGTGGATCATAGCAAGTTCTAGATCAGCCAGGGACATACAGTGAGATCCTGTCTTAAAACACCAGGAGAAACTAAAGAAAGACAGAAGAGATGAGAATCGTGTTGCTTGAAGGGAAAAGGAATAGAACTTGAGATCATCATGGCAAGGAAAACTAGCCGGACTCGGAGAGACAACAGCTCCGTGCCTTCCCTCATCTGTGGAATTAAGACAAAAGACAAAATGGCACGGAGGAAGAAGGGAGACTTCTGGAGTAAAGAAGGAATAGACAAGGGGAGAGAAAGGAAGGCAGGGCAATTTGAAGAAGTGAGGATGGCCAAAGTACACTGTCTGCATGTAAGAAATGTCAGATAAAACTATTACTTGTACAAGATAAGAAGAAGTTCATACTGTAAATGGGCACGAAAACTTAAAGCCCAATTTTATAAAATAGTACTTTATCTGTGATGCCCTGGTCTATTTTTACTACTATTAGATTCCATTTCGTTCTTTAAATTTTATTCTATATTTGTGCTTTACTAAGTAGTTTCTAGAAACTTGGTAGCTTCTAGGGTACCTGTATGAGGTGTCAGATCCAAGGCCCTTGTGTCACCATCAGCACTGTGCTAGGGTCTGAGTCTTAGCTTGGCCTCCCACAGCAGGGGAGGAGGCAGAGGTAGGCGAACTGTCCTCAGTCTCCATGTCCCCAGTGTTTGGTCTTTTGCTTTTGTTTTAAGAAAAAGTCCCTGCTATGTTTAGGGATAACAGTGTCCATCCTTAGGTTGTGAGGATTAAGTGATGTGCTGCATAGGCAGCCGTAAGACAGCATCCAGTCACCTGGGGGCTCATAATTCAGTAGATAGGACCGGAAAAATGGAATGCACATTGGAGATTAATTATACCACTTAAATATGTATCAGTTTATTTTTTAAATATTAACCTAAATAACCACTCAAAATTCATCAAGATATTAAGGGTCTTTTATATATAAAACATCCCACATGTGATTTCTTAATAGTATTATCTGTTCATGTTTCTAACTTACAGCATGAAGCCTAAAGCCAGTTGTAGATTTGGTCTATAAATTTACCCCTATCCCCAGTGCCTGAGCAGCTCTCAGAACAAGTCCATATGGCTTCCCGTTTCTCAGACCAGATGTGGGTTTGTGTTGGGAGGGTCATATCTGAGAACTGAGGAACCGCCTGGGTTTCTGAGATGGAGGTGGCCCAAGGATCCAGTCCCTTGGGTAGAAAGCCCCAGGACTGAAGCACATGTCAAATGCTCTAAGACTCTTGCCTACCCTACCTAGGCAGCTCTCTTGAACTTTGGGGGACCCCTATTTCTGCAAAACCTCTGGTCATATTGTCTCCTAGTGCCCACCATAATAAAGTTCCTTTATTTGACTTATTGTACGGCTGTCTGTTTCGTCTTGCCTGTCTCATGCACACTGAACTGGGTTTTGGGGTTGGCTAGTTTTATGTCAGCTTGACACAATGTAGGTAGAGTCATTTGGAAAGAGGGAAGCTCAATGGAAAAAAAAAGTGCCCCTACCAGCCTGGCTTGTGGGCAAGCTGTGCGGCGTTTTGTCTGTTTGTTCATCAGGTTTTGTTTTAAATTGACAATGAATATGGGAGGATCCAGCTTCCTATGGGTGGTGCCACCCATGGGCAGGTGATTATGAGTTATATAAGAAAGCAGGTTGAGCGAGCCAGGAGGAACAAAGTCAGTAAGCCGCATTCCTCGTGCCCCCTGCTTCAGTTCCTGCAGGTAGGTAAGTCCCTGCTCTGACTTCCCCTGAGATGCTCTTCAAGCTGTGAGATGAAGGAAACCTTTGCTCTCCGGACTGCTTTGTCATGGTGTTTCATCGCAGTGGTAGAGACCCTACCTGGCATGGAGGGAGGCCTCACACACTTTGTTCTTCTTCTGGGAGGGGTGTGGAGGGTTGAAACTGTTTCACGTGGCCTCGGCTGACCTTGACCTCACTGGGTACGTGAGAAGGACCTGATCCTCTTACCGATGCTCCAGATACTGAGATTACACTATAAACAACCACACCCAGCGCTGAGTTTTTCCTTTTACAGAGTAATTGAGGTAAACATATCCAGAAGAAAAACTCCATGAACGTGAATCATCAATAATAGTATAATACGCAATAATAATAATGTCCAATTTGAGGGCACTGCGTTCTGTTATGGCAATTAACAGATACAGTTTTTTACAGCGCTGAATTAATGATTCAATAAAGTGAGATTTAGACATGAAATCCAGGAGAGTGACAGGCACTTCAGGGATCCATGAAGTCATTACTCAGTGGAACAGAACAGTAAATTTTCATTACCAACAAAAGGAGGTTTTTGTTTAAATCTTTCAAAGAATGGAAGTGGTAAATAGAGGGGGATGGGAGGGTAAAGGAGGAAATATGTGGACAACTAACACCAAAGACCTTTTGAAAACTTACTTCCATAAATGTTTTCATACACATGCATATTAGCTATGTATACATACATATATTATATATAAATTCTAAAATATAAATTTAATCCTAAAACACATACATATATACTTACTAAAGCATATATACTTACATAAAGTGTACATATATTCAAATTCTCTTTATAGGTATGTTACCATATGTACATACATAAATGCATACATACATATATACATACATGTGAAGGATTCACCATATGATGGGAGAAAGGGAATGTTCCAACTGTACAATTGGACATGTTATACCATAAAATAAAACACTCAGTACCAGGAATGGGTTCCATCGTGTTAAATCCTTGGCCAAAGTGCCCCCATAGACACTCCCCACTCAAACATCACAGGCTGTTGCCAAAGCTACTGGCTACTCTCCATACCCTGACAGTCCTATTACTGAAGGACCATTTGCATATGCCATGAAACATGAAGAAATCAAGATGGTTCCCAGCTAAAAGCTGCACACCTATTGACTAGCATGCATGATGCCAGAAAGTACTCTGCATGCTACTGGAGGAGGAAAATAGTTATCAGGGGCTACAAATTCTGGGCCTACAACAGAAACTTGCCTGCAAGATATAGTGATGTAATTGTGGCACACAGAATGGGAACAACCAACCACTTTTTGATTGGATTTCAGGTCCACCCCAGGATACTCGATCCATACCAGACACTATGAAAGTGTCAAAGAACCTGAGATTAGATAGGAAATAGCACCACCACTATTCAGGTATCGGAACATAATAATATTCTAATCATGTTCTAGTGATCTATGGCAATAGTCATAGACCGCAGTATTTCTCAACCCTCTTCAGAGAAACTTCTCAATGGTAGATGATAATTAAAACAGAAACCCACAAATACACAATGTACAAAAAAAAGGAAACCTTTGGATTGCTCAATCCTAAATGGGATGCCATAATGAAACCTCTCCCTCCTCTCAATGCTCAGGGATCTATGCCAGACTTTTGGGGTCCCTCTTGAGGTTTAATTAAGACACAGAGGCATCTACATAGCTTAAAGCTGTTGGTTTTTTGCTTGGGCAGTTTCTCAGCTGGTGTCTAACCTAACCAGACTTCCTCGCCATTCCATCTCTCAGCGTGGTTCTCACTGCCTGTTTCCTAGCTTCTTGTTTCGCTTCTGCCTCTCTCACCATCTGCTTGTGTCTCTCTCCATCTCGCTGCCTGCCTGGACTTTATGCTGAAACTTCCTGTCCAACCCCAGCTGCTAGCTCTTTATTACGGAAAAAAAAACTACATTATTACTCAACCAGTTGGCTGGGGAAGGTTATTTTCCCGGAACAGCTTGCCTTTCTTTTAAAGGCCAGTGAGGGGGTGACTTTACAAATCCCAAAAGGCCGCTCCCAAAAAAACAACCGAAAACACAAGGACACACTTTTTCACAGCTAGAAAATACAATATTTGTGGGTCACCCCAACAGCGGGATTAGAAAGACAGTAAAAGCCTGTGGTAGTGGATGATGCCAGGGAAATAGTCTATCAGACATAACGGGACTGACACACATGAACTCATAAAGATGTTGACAGCTTGTACAAGACCTGCACATGTTTAAACCAGAAAAAAAAAAAATCTTAGCACAGAGAAGGGGAAGCAGACAGGAGGTCCCACCTGGTCAAGAAGCTATTTGTAATTGATACTTTCTGGCAAAGGGAAAATCAGTTGTCTTCGTCACTGGTTACTGTAAAGGTCTGAAAACCACTGACAGAAGACTCAGATAGTATGCAAAGCAAAGAGTGTTTTGCAGAACAACCAGCATGCGGGGGGTTCAACCAGTTTTTGAAATGGGGACCCCAGACAAAGGCACACAGACCTTAGAGGGAGCTGGGGAACTCTCTAGAAGGATTGGGTAATCTAAAACCTCACTGATGGGTGCTAGGGAGTCACAGCGGTCAGTGGTCTGCGTTCCTACGCCAATGACGTTTACTTATAGGATGGGATAGAACTGCCCGGAGCAGATGGCCCATCCTGAGAGAAGACATTTCCCCATTTTGGTGGTTATTCCCAGGCTGTTCTTCGAGAGGGGATTTTAAAACCTTTTTCCTGGATTTTATGGTCTGCTCCTGGATTTGGTGCATATGACCTTCTTTTCTGAATCAGGCTTGGTCCTCAAATGGAGACAAATGGGGTTTAGGTCATCCTTTGTCCTGTCAGTTATGTCAAACATACTCCAGGGCAGACCCAAGGCCAGCAGGAGTTGGCCAACAACGAATGAACTCTACTTGGTTGTTGTTGTCTTTTTGTTTTGGTTTGGCATTTTTTAATCATTTTTTTTCTTTTTGAGAGAAAGAGCAAGAAGTCGGGGGGTATGGAGGTGGGGAGGATCAGGGGCATTGGGAGAAGGGAAAGGATATGATCAAAGTCTATTGTATAAAATTTTTCATGAAAATGGCTAAAGGGGAAGCATTCTCTGTTTTCACATTAATAAAGAGACATTTTAGGGAAAACGCATTTCCTTGGTCAGGCATCACTTCTTTGTCCAGCCACACCTCTAGTAAGCACTGTCGTTGTAAACATATATTAATTTAGTACACCTTTTGATAGCTTTGTGCTTCTGTAATAGCTGAGTCTGGTTAGAATGGGACTAAGGACAGGCAGTTAAAAGCATTCTTTATGATAACAGCTTTGCTGGGAAAATACATCCATTGTCACTCAGAAAAGAAATGTTTTACCCTCAGAGCAAAAAATGGGTTTTCAAAAGATGGAACTGTGCAGAATACACAGGACATCTCCTTTTGCCTAGATTCTGTCAGGCTGTCCTGAGACAAAGACAGCACGGCTTGTGGATAGGAAGAGAAACAAAGTGGTGGGGTCTGAAACCAGACAGAGGAGAAAGCCGGGTCCTGGGATGACTGCTGTTCACGGCTGAAGAGGCTCTGTACACCTTCATGACCACAAGCACTTGCTGCTCTCTGCAAAAAAGAGCCCTTTCCCGAAAGTCGTGAACAGACTCCTAATTGACCTCTGTCAAATTAACTCATAGCCTTTCATGACCAACCGAAGGAAAAGTTTTATTCCTTATTTCAGTTTTGATTAGAGTACCTTTGGTGTTTGCTGTTTTTGCTTTTGTTTTTGTCGTTGTCGCTCTTTTGTTTGGTTTGGGACATTCGGCAGGACTTGTTTCTAGCCACACTTGAGCTAGCGAGAAACTTGTTCTTGGGAAGCTCTGAAAACCTTAGCGGAAGCACATAGTCTGTTTAGAGGGATGGGGAGGGGGGGTTTGCCATTCTAGAGTACGGGGTTCGAGAAAATGAAGGCAAGCGCTTATCCCAACTCAAGCACCGTGCGGTGAGTTGCATCTGGCAACTTGAGTGTTTTGCACTGATTTGTATAACCACGGCCCCACCAGCAGCTTCATGAGCAGAATGCAGTGTCAGGTTAGGCACCCAGCAAAATCCCATGGCATTGAGTCAGAGCACTACATAAAATAACCTCTGGGCTTGGCTGGATGCTTTACAGTGACAGACATCTTATGTCCTCCTCCAAGACAAATACTCCAATCCCTTGTAGATGAATTTTTTTTCCTATAGCAGTGGTTCTCAACCTGTAAGTCTTGACCCCGTGGGGAGAGGGTAGAATAACCCTTTCACAGAGGACACCTAAGACCATTGGAACACACAAATATTTATTAGATTACATTATGACTCATAACAGTAGCATAATTACAGTTTCGGGGTAGCGATGGGATAATTTTATGGTGAGAGGTGTCACCATAGCACGAGGAATTGTATTAGAGTTACAGCATCAGGAAGGTTGAGAACCACTGGCTTACATGGTAAAAATAATCCATAGAGAGGCATATAAGTATCCATGTTCCCTACAAAACTGCTGTTCTCATTAAGTAAAAAGTATAAGCACCCATAGGTTTTTTCATTAATGTCATTCATGAAACTACAGGCCATTTTACATGACACGATTGAATTCAAACAAAACTATAGCTTACCCTGAAGCATATATGAACTCTTCTGCTTCTCATGTCTTGATAGGTGTCAAACTTAAAAATATTTTTAAGATACAAATTTATGGGGCTGGAGAGATGACTCAGTAGTTAAGAGCATGGGCTGCTTTTCCAGAGGGCCCAGGTTCGATTCCCAGCTCACAACCATCTGCAACTCCAGTTAGGGGATCCAACACTCTCTTTTGGCCTCTGTAAGTTCCAGGAACCCAGGTGATGCACACATAAACATGCAGACCAAATACCACTACACATATAAACATGAAAAACTTCAATGTACCAATTTATACATGCAAAGAGTACCAAATGATGTTGTATTCAAGTCATATCGAGTTTACTAATCATAAGGCTAGTGGATTTTAAACAGTATTTACCTAGGAACCACCCCATCAAGTATCCTTTAGGTACCAGGGGCAGGTTAGCCTAAAGCCTAAAATGACACTTACCTTTTAGAGGAGCCCACATATTGGAATGGCAGGACAAAGGGGCAAGTGTGGGAAAGGCAGTGAAGTGAAGTTCCTGGCAGAGAGGCAGCTCAAGATGTCGAAAGGGAGGAGTGTGTGGCTGAGTGCGTGGTTGGAGGGATTGCAGAGAGCAAAGGATGATGGTAAATGTTTCACGGAGGAAGTGTCCTCTGAAACTGATAAAAGAGTAAAACGTGTTTTATTCACACGTTTTCAAATGTGTGGGTGCATGTTTGTGTGGGCCCACATGCGTGTGTATGCGTGTGGAGGCCAGAGGACACACTCTAATGCTGCTCACCAGTTTTCCACACGGACCTTCTCACTGACCTGGAGTTCTCTGACCATGAGACGAGGCTGCCTTTCCAGCAAGCCCTAAGGATAAACCTGCCTCTGCTCCTCTGCCCTGGGATTACAGGCATGCACCACCGGGGTTACAGCCATACACCGCTGCAGCCCCTGGGACTACTGGCAAGCATGCATTATTGGGTTATAAGTATGCACAACTGGTTTATAAGCGCGCCCCACTGCAGCCTCTGAGACTACAGGCATGCACCAGTATGGTTATAGGCAAGCACCACTGGGGTTACAGGCAAGCACCACTGGGGTTACCGGCATGTACCGTTGGGGTTACTGGCAGCACCACTGGGATTATAGGCACACACTGCCGGGATTAAAGGCGTGCACCACTGCAGCTGGCTTCTCTAAGTAGGCTCTGGGTTTTGGCATCCAGTCTTTTGGTTTGCCGGGGCAACATTCTGCTGACTAAGCCACGTCCCCTCCCTGGAATTTATTTATTTTATGTGAGGACTCTCAGAGGCATAAATCCAAACAGAGTGTTCAGCCTGAGCCCTGGCCAGTCATTTTAAACCTGACCTGTGAGGGAAGTAGCCTTAGGATGGGATAAATGTCAGTCTTCCTAAGAGACAACAGATGCATTCATTCCAAGATGAAGAGTCCCAGGCCCTTGTCATGAAAGAATTTGATACTATAGGTCTGGACAGGGACAAAAGTATTATCAAAAAAATAGCTCAGTCAAGTCACAGAATAGGTGTGGTGGGAACAGACATTTTGAAAGTGGAAAGAATCACATGTGAACTACTCATGAAGAGTACAGGGCGCTCTGAGTCCAGAAATGGCATGTTTTGCATGCAGCAAAGATCATTCTGCTTGTCATTAGACAGAAAGCTTATTATCAAACTTTGCAGACATTCCCATCAGCAGGTGACAAGAAGAATACCAGGGGTGATGACTGTTAATTCTCATCATACTTGCTGGGCCACAAAGACTCTCATTGCTTCAACATGTTATGAGCTACTTCGATATCTGACATTAGCATGAGCTAGTTTTGTAATGTTTCTGACAATCACAAACTCAAGAGCCAAGACTAAACACCTCAATTTCCTCCAGCATCCCCCACTATGTCTGAATACTTTAGAGAGCACACAATGTCTTTTGAAGGACCATTTCTTTTTCAAATAAATGAATAGAAACCACACAATGAATGTGATGGTTTGTACATGCTTGGCCCAGAGAGTGGCACTATTAGGAAGTGTGGCCCTGTTGGAGTAGGTGTGTCACTGTGGGTGTGGGCTTGAGACCCTCACCCTAGTTGCCTGGAAGTGAGTCCTTCACTTGCATCCTTCAGATGAAGATGTAGAACTCTCAGCTCCTCCTGCACCATGCCTGCCTGGATGCTGCCATCCTCCCGCCTTGATGATGATGGACTGAACCTCTGCACCTGTAAGCCAGCCCAAATTAAATGTTGTCCTTATAAGAGTTGCCTTGGTCATGGTGTCTGTTCACAGCAGTAAAACCTTAACTGAGACAGAAGTTGGTACCAAGGACTGGGGTATTGCTGTGATAGGCCTGACCATGCTTTTGCTGGGAAGAATGTGGATTTGGGGACTTTGGATTTGGAAAGCAGTGGAATGCTGTAATGGGCTTAATGAGCTACAATAGTAGGAATATGGAAGACTTTGTTGCTGTGAGTAGTTTGAATTGTGCGGACCTGGCCCAAGAGGTTTCAGAAGAGAATTTCAGTGTGTGGCATAGAGTCTGTTTGGTGGTATTTTGGTGAAGAATGTGGCTGCATTTTGCCCTCGTGTGAAGAGTCTACCTGAGGTTAAGGTAAAGAGATTTATATCAATTGCATAGACAAAGGAAATCTCAAAAAACCCAGCAGAAACTTTACTCTCTGGTTAAGCCTCATGAAGAGCATTTTGGACAAGTGTAGCACGATTAGAAAGGAAAGATATAAAATATATGGTTGGAATATCAAAGGGGTCATCAGGAAGTGAAAAGGAGCTAAATCCCATGTTAAAGGATATTAAATCGAACCAGTCCCCTCCCCCCGCCTCTCTCTGTTTCCCAAGCCCTCTGTACCTACAAGGTAACTAACTACCACCCAAACCTATTTCTTCAGGATCTCGTAACAGCTTTGATTAACGGGGTCTCCTGCTTCCTTCAGTTGCTCATGCTAGAAGCCTGGGAGAGGGAAGAGAAACAAAGGTCATTAGAGGCCACTTACAGAATAAGTGAACAGTGAGGGCAAATTCAGCTGATAAAATGACCAGTTCCCTCCATAGAAGCAATCACTCTTTGGAGGATGACTCCATGAATCGAAGACTACTTGTAAGACTGGAGAAATTTTCCCAGCCAGCAAGACATGAATGAGAAGAGGACATCTGGCCCTGTCCTGGCTGGTTGTGTGTGTCAACTTGACACAGTGGAGTTATCACAGAGAAAGGGGCCTCCCTTGAGGAAATGCCTCCATGAGATCCAGCTCTAAGGCATTTTCTCAATTATCGATCAAGGGTGGGAGGGCCCATTGTGGGTGGTGCCATCCCTGGGCTGGTAGTCTTAGGTTCTATAAGAAAGTAGGCTGAGCAAGCCAGGGGAAGCAAGCCGATAAGCAGCACTCCTCCACCACTTCTGCATCAGCTCCTGCTTCCTGACTGCTGAATTCTAGTCCCAACGTCCCTTGATGATGAACCATGTAGAAATGTAAGCGAATAAACCCTTTCCTCCCCAACTTGCTTCTTGGTCATGATGTTTCTGCAGGAAGAGAAACCCTGACTAAGACAGGGCCCATTTGGCACTGTAGAAAAGGACAAAGCCAGGCCACAGAATGGATCTTCTGTGAGCATGCCAAGGCATGATTGCCGAGGCAAGACATTGCTGTGGAAGAGGCCAGTGAAGGACCCAGCCAGTTATAATCCATGAAGTATTTAGACACTTAGATACTGTTAGTATAATATTAGAATCCAAGGCTGTGTGTACCTCTGGAGGCCCTTCAGTGCATAGCTAAATACCAAAAGTGGAGGATCTTCAAATCCCAGGAGATCTCAGGACCTCTATAGGATGAAGCATCTCTGTTTCTGAAGACACTTGGGCTCAGAAGGTTAGCCTCACCCAAGGGCATGACTGCTAGGTTTTATGCCCAGACCTCGGGATCCCCACAGACTGCCAAAGACCATTAGGAGTCCAACTCATACGCAAAAGCAAAGAGTCTTTATTCAAGCTTGAGCTCAGATCTCTGGGGCTGAGCTGGTACCTGCCTTGCTTTATTTACAGTTTAAGCTGGGTAATGGGCTTTTCAACTTGGCAGTTACATCACTGGTTGACATTTCAGAAAGCAAAGTTTGCATAAAATTTTAGCTAGCATCATGCACTTTGCTATAATGTGAGTCATTTGCCCCGGATATGACACTAGACATTTCCCCTTATCAAGGGTGGAGTGGCTGTTATTTGGGGGTGTCAGTTCCTGGAACAAGCTGTGGTTTTTCCAGTTACTAAGTTCAAACTGAGGACATAAGATGGAATTTGAAAACAAGATAGAATTAACTGGCTGGGTCCTTCACTATCCTCCTCCACCGCAATGTACCTCATGATCATAACTTGGCTCACAGAAGATCCATGGCATGACATCGTCTTTCTCTACCGTGCCAATCTGGGACAAAAGTGGGACACCACTCATGTCTGGCTGGTCTCCTGCTGTAGCTAGCGGAGTTTCTAGGTACCAAATGCACTACACCCATCAAAGACACTCTACTTGTACAACGATTAAAGGAAAGTTAGATGACTCTGTCATAGAACCCGATTCCCAACCTGTTGCTGGCTTGGTTTGGAGGCCAGGCTCCTTTAGGGTTAGAAGTGGAATATGGCACAGCCACAGGCTTCAAGATGGTTGACTGTAATTCACGGGATGCTGACAACTGGGAGATGGGTAGCCGTGCCTTCTAATTACCACAAAGAAAGGTCTTCCCAGTCAGCTGATTCTGCAGCCACTGTGCAGTACTCCTGTAGTGGGATACGTCTGCTTCAAACGTGCTCAGTCCCCTTAAGCCTCTCTTGGAGATTCTGGCATAGGGCATTCTAATTTGTATTATAGTAAAATGCCAACATATTTTAGGAGGAAAATGTTAGTCAAGATGTTTTCTGATGCTGGGCATGAAAGCATACTCTGTCGTCCCAGCACTTTGAGAGGCAGGGGTGGGAAGGCCACAAGATTCCAACCGATCTTAAAAAGACCCTGTCTTGATAAAATAAAATAAAATATTTTATAAAGGGTGTGACACAATAGTAAAATGGTTGCCTACCGTGTACAAGGTTCTAGGTTTAATTCCAGATACAACACACATACAGAGACACACAGACATAGAGACATGTACACAGATTTTTTTTTTACCACCCAGGGTGTAAGTGTAGTGTAATTGGTTAGGCAAAATACACACCAAGTTGTGAACCCCCCCTCCCCTGAAAGAGGAAAACAAAGGCAAATGAATAATCATCTAAGAGTTTTATGCTAATTTGGAAATGTCCATAAAATATATTAACATTATGTCAAAATTCAAGCAATTTTTAAAAAATTGTAAGTGGTTGGGCATGATGGCTCATAAATTCATCCTATCACTCAGAAGGTTGAGGCAGAAGGAGAGTCACCAAAAGTTTTGGGCCATCCTGGGCTATGTAGAGTTCCAGATTAGCCTAAACTACAGAATGTGATCCTGTCTCAACAAAAACACAGAAATTATGAACAATTTCTTGTCACTTGGGAAAAAGTGTACAGCTTCTGTCATGGAGTAATTTTCTCAATTTGTCAAATCTATAAATATCAGAAAATGTTCAATTATTTTTTTAAAATCAGTCAAAAGATAGGAACAGTGCATCCACAGAAGAAATGAGGTAGACTCTTTATAACAAATGCTGTTCATCTTTGCTAATAATAGGTACCACTGAAGTTAAATTACAGTTCTTCAAACCCATAAAATAATAATCTTACATGTGGCCTTTCAATATGATAAATTACTTCTCTGTTGGGGACATGAACCAATTCAAGCCAGATTAAAGTTTATAGAAAGACAGGTTTATTGGGAAACCACTCTCTGCTCACTGCTCACTAGTCCCAAGGAGCAAGGCCAGGGAGGTATCCATGAGGAGAGAGACAGAGGGGAGGAGGACAAGGTGAAGAGAGGAGGAGAGTAGAGTGGTGGAGGTGAGTGGGGAAAGAGATTGAGAGGGGGGGAGAAGGAGGAGTAGAAGGAGAAGAAGAGGAGGAGGAGGAGAAGAAGAGGAGGAGGAGGGGGGGGAGGAGGAGGAGGAGGAGGAGGAGGAGGAGGAGAAGAAGGAAGGAAGAAGGAGAAGAAGAAGAAGAAGAAGAAGAAGAAGAAGAAGAAGAAGAAGAAGAAGAAGAAGAAGAAGAAGAAGAAGAAGAAGAAGAAGAAGAAGCAGCAGCGAAGATGGGGACTAAAATATCTTTATTATATATGAAAGAGCCTCTTGGGGAGGCAAAGCCAGCCCCTGGGCTGGGAAGTTCAGGGTAGAGGGTGTTGGTTGCTAAGTAGGGACTGAGGGATGCTGGGAGAACCTGGAGGCCAGGTCCACTTTGGTATATTAAATATGCACCTCTGCTGTTTGAATCTCACACCCAACACAATATACCACAGTAATCAAGCACTTCATATAGTCCCTGAGAAAACACACACACACACACACACACACACACACACATACACGCACGCACACACGCACGCACGCACCCCACATGCGCACACACGCACACACGCACGCGCACGTGCACACACGCGTAAACACCCCACACGCGCGCGCATGCGCGCGCACACACACGCACACATGCGCGCATCCCCCCCCCTTTATCACATTTGCATAAAATAGCTGTTCTTGTTTGTTACTACTGAGAGAGCAAGGGGAATAAACTGAGGAGAATGCAAATGACAGTTTTCAAAAACTAAAGGTACGTCCTCTGACGTTTAGCTCTGGGGAAGCTATTCTATACACAAACACAAAAATATCTTCGTAATTGCGTGTACATTGTACTGTAACAGTCTGCAAAGCCCACGCAACTTTGCAGCCCGGTGGAGCTGCTTGCGGCGTACTGAGCAGTTACCTCTGCAGGAATTGGGAATTCAATGTACGTTTCACAGCTTTCTCTTTTGCATTCGTAGTATCTAAACTTTGTAATGATCTTATGTATTGCTTCTTGAAAGATATGCATATATTTAAATGAAAAGTAAAACCAGGACAGGAGCCACAGCAATGCCAGCACGGTGCATGCTGCTTCTATAAGCCAGAAGTTTGTTGACTTGACTCACGTAATGGTCCCAAAGTTATAAGGGAAAGGAAGATCAACTTCTCAGACAACAGAAGTTAAGCAACTGGGTTGGATCCTAGACCAAACCAAATAAGGGGCATTAATAGGGCAGTTAGCAAGAGTTGGTTCTATGTTTGCACGTTAGCCCAGAGGCCTGCAAATTGTCTCTGTAAAGAGCCTGAGAGTTCGTCCTTTGGGTTCTGTAGATAAAGTGGGAGAACCTCAGCGGGTTCCGGGCCAGCCACTCAGCTCTGTGACGTCAGCACAAAAGCAGATGAAGATAGTGGGCCTGTGCAGTCAGAAAAAAGGTAATTCCACTATTTACAGAAAAATAGACATGGAGATAGAATTAAAATATTTCTGTTAGCAATTTTCCCGTGCCAAATGATTGGCCAGCTTCTTCTTGCACATCTGCACTGATGGGAAATTCGTTATATCTAACTCATTTCCTATAGAGCCACATAAATTATTAGAAGAGAATTTGCTAGACTCATTCAGTCTAGCAAAATTATTATTTGAAAGTGAAAGGAACTGATGTTTGCTTCAAGATGTAAACTTGGCATTTTCCGGCAACAATCCGTGGAGATGAAGATAATGTTTAACCAGTGTGCCACCTAGTGGCCAAGGCATGAATAGACGCACATGAAACAGTTTTCAATAACTCCCAAGAGCCAAAAGGGTGGGGAGGGAGAGGGAAGGGGGCGTTCCTCATGTCCTTTTTAATCTCTATAAAAATGTTGCTGCTAGGTGGTTATTATTTTAAAATGGTGATGATTGTGAGTCAGGCAATATTGATTCCATTTTATAGGAAACAGATGGCTAAGCTTGACATTCATAGACGGCATCCAACCTAGCCGGCCTCCCTGGGTGTGTGCCTGCTCTGTAGTTCCCTAACACACTAAATCTGGCCTTCACCTGGGGCTCACGTCAGCCATTAGCGTTCAGCAGGAGTGACGCGCTGACTCTTGGGGTAGGCCTTGGAGAAAGCCTGCAAACATCTGCTTTGGGGCTTTTGGAAAGTGTAAGCCATGATTCAAGAAGTCTGTATGGAAGAAGTTGTGTAGACAACCCAGATGAAAACGTACATAGAGGTAAATAAGTACCAGTATTTCATGGAGAGTAAGCAAGAGTGGTGACGGAAGGGAGACAGGGTAGAGAAGGAGGGGAGGGTAGAGAGGTGGCGACTGGACGTGGGGGAGCATGTCACAACGCAACCCAGCCTTCCGGCCATCTTGAAGACACCACGCATGCAAACAATCTCTGAACTAGCCCAGTTGAGTGACTAAACTCAGTCCTCGGAGTGACATCACATTACTCACAGCTCAACTCCATTGGCCTACAGACTCATGGGACGGTCACCATTTACAAGACACTCTGTTTTGTGACAGTTCTCTCCCGTCTAATGGATAACCGAAATGAGGGGTCCATAAGCACAGCATGTTGTGGGAGTAGCGACTTCCCGCCTCTCAGCTTCAGATGCACCCCTGTTCGATGTGATCAGAGCCTTCCTTTGTCAGCTAGTAACACTAACTTTTATCAGTAGAGGACTCCAGACAGATGCTTCAAGATGGAAGGCCCCTTGGGGTGCTTTCACTAGGCTCCCGAATTCCATCTAAAGTAGTGATTCTCAACCTTCCTAATGCTGTGACATTATATTATATTATAATGTATATTCCTAATACAGTTCTTCCGGCTGCGCTGATCCCCAATCGCTAAATTATTTCATTGCTACGCCATAACTCTAATTTTGCCACTGCTATGAATCACAATGGAAATATCTGCTATGCAGGATGTCTGGTGTGAAACCCGTGGGGAAGGTTGAGAACCAGTGCTCTAGACTCTGTCTATCACGAGATGCACACAGTAAAGATTTCTCCACAGTGGTCTGTTGCGTGCTTTCTCTGCCTCTTCATTAAAGCGGGGGTCATATGGCCCAGGGCCTCAGACAATGTGAAGACACACACTTTCCTGGAGTTTTGTTTCCCACACCCTTTTATTAGATCAACAGTTCTAGGGGGCTGCCAATACAGTGAGCCTGCCTCCTGATCCTTGTTCTACCCAGCAGCCTAGGGTGCCCTGGCCCAGGCTGTATTCAGGGGATGCCTCTCTAGTAGTACCACATTTCTTCTGGGTAGGCAGCCATCAGTCTTGTCTTACTCATGACTTAATGCTATGAATTCTATCTAGTCCTCATAACCACCTCCTTCCGTATCATCTACTATTCTTAATAGATCTATGGTTTAGAAAATTATATTCTGTTTGTCTAGTGACCAGGGACCAGATCTGACCCAAGGCAACCAAGCCAATTTCTCTCTGCAGTGAGCCCTAACCACTTTTTTCTGCAGGACCTTAGTGTCTCCCTCAATATCATCTGGAGGGTTTTAAGTTTTTACTTTCTATTTTTCCTTGCTCTTTTAACACATTTAGTGGCTATGACGTGAGCTAAAACTGATCCAAAATTACAGGACTTCTTTGCATTTTGACACTGACATCCTTTTTCTTTGTGTGTTTGGGGTTTTTTGTTTGTTTAAGATTTATTTTTATGGATGGTACTGGAAAATATCATCCTGAGTGAGGTAACCCAATCACAGAAAAACACACATGGTATGCACTCATTGATAAGTGGATATTAGCCCAAATGCTTGAATTACCCTAGATTCACAGAACACATGAAACCCAAGAAGGATGACCAAAATGCAAATGCTTCACTCCTTCTTTAAAAGGGGAACAAGAATACCCTTGGCAGGGAATAGGGAGGCAAAGTTTAGAACAGAGGCAGAAGGAACACCCATTCAGAGCCTGCCACACATGTGGCCCATACGTATACAGCCACCAAACTAGATAGGATGGATGAAGCAAAGAAGTGCAGGCTGACAGGAACCGGATGTAGATCTATCCTGAGAGACACAGTCAGAATACAGCAAATACATAGGCGGATGCCATCTTTAAACCACTGAACTGAGAATGGGACCCTCGTTGAAGGAATCAGAGAAAGGACTGAAAGAGCTTGAAGGGGCTCGAGACCCCATATGAACAACAATGCCAACCAACCAGAGCTTCCAGGGACTAAGCCACTACCCAAAGACTATACATGGACTGACCCTGGGCTCCAACCTCATAGGTAGCAATGAATAGCCTACACCAGTGGAAGGGGAAGCCCTTGGTCCTGCCAAGACTGAACCCCCAGTGAACGTGATTGCTGAGGGGAGGGCGGTAATGGGGGGAGGATGGGGAGTGGAACACCCATAGAGAAGAGGAGGGGAAGGGTTAGGGGGATGTTGGCCCAGAAACCGGGAAAGGGAATAACAATCGAAATGTAAATAAGAAATACCCAAGTTAACAAAGATCTCCAAAAAAAAAGGTTTATTTTTAACTATATCTGTCTTCAGTATGTGCACATGAGTGCAGGTGCCCATGGAGGCCAGAAGAGGGCGCTGGATCCCTTGGAACAGGAGACAGTTGTGCACTACCTGGTGTGGCTGCAAAGGTGCTTTTAACCACTGAGCTGTCTCTCCAGTCCCACAGTTTTACTTTTTATGATCATGTATAAACTGTTTCTTTTAATCAAAAATAGGCAGACAATTAATATCCTATTAGTATTAACGAAGCAGCTGTTTATACAGTCATCCATACGCACTCACTCAGCAGTGGAGAGGATGCCCCTGAGATCGTGTTCTTGGGGAAAGGATCACGGAGTGAAGAGAAACATCTTCCGCCCAAGCTAAGCAGACTGCGTTTGAAAGTTGGATGTTCACTTTTCTAGGTCAAGTGTGATTTATCATCATCTTTCGAGTCTAATCTTCCATCTAACAACGAATGCCATGAGTGTCCTCCCACCTAAGCAGTGACTGACGTATCCGCAGTACCAGAGGATGCCAGCAACGAGACAGAACTGGGAAGCATTTTATAGGCAGAAATGCAAATGAGTGTGCATCGGAACATGGTCTTTAACCTCAGGAACTGAGCAAAGCATGCGAAATTGATTTGTTTCTGCAAATGTTAGTGTGCATGACCAGATCTGCCCACATCTGAAGACTCGTCGCCAGTGCCACTCAATCCAATTATATGAATCTCAGAGGCATCTTGCTGTGAAAATAATTGAAAACAACATCAATTGTTTTGATTTCCTTACATTACTGTATCAGTAGGTCAATGAAAAATGTCTTCAGATTTCCAATTCATGGGTTGGATTTCTCCTGCCCAATGAGAGAAAACTTTGACAAATACACTATTATCCTAATGGGAATTGCAATTACCTTTTAAGTATTAATAGTCCTTGGGAAAAGTTTGTCTTTAGGGAACAAAAACTGGATCTGCCTGTGCTTTAAGATTTTGAAGACAGATCTAAGTTTGTTGAAAACATGTAGAAATTTACAGATTTGTACAAAAAAGTGGGGAGGGATTTAACCTAATCAGGAGTATTCATGGCAAACAATTAAGGCCAATTTAAGGATAGCTTCTTTTAAAAAATCAAGAGTCTGAATAACTGGACAGATAATGTGGTCCAATGTTGTCTGTCTGTCCGCAACTCCAGTCCAAGCAAGGTTGAGAACACTCAGTGCTGGGCCTGCTGGTGACAGCTCTGACAAGCACAGCCCATGTGGAGCAGTAGGGCCACTGAATGGCTGCCATACTTCCATGGAGCTTATGCTCGCCTGACTGGCCAGTGTGGGTTACAGGCCGTGTTGTAGTTCAGATCCGGTTTGTGTGCATCCCCAAGGTTTTATGAATGGAAATTTAGCTCCCATCCATTGCGAGGCATTAGGAGGGTGGGAATTAATCTTGCTGTGGTTGTTTCAAGGTGAGACGTTTAGGAGGTGGTTACTATTAGAAATGGATTATGGTGCTTCTAGGATTGAATGCTGGTGGCTTTGTAAGAAGAGACCTCAGTACATACAGACATGCACACAAGAAACATGAACATACAGCATAACCGAAGGCCACCTTGGGACTCTGTCAGCAAGACCATTGGCAGATGTGGGTTTAAACCCTTTAGATCTGAAGGCTAAATAAATGACTTTTTTTTTTTAGAAAGGTGGCTAGCCTCAGAGGTTTCATTATGATGATGCTAAATGAAGTAACGCACGGTTTCATTTCTGCGGTGGAAGGGAAAAGCGAGGATTTTATCCTGAGCTTAGTAAACGTTGGATAGCACATCCCACTGACACCATAGATTGGAGAATTCCTAGAAACAAGACAGATGGACTGGATATGGGGCCTGAGTTAAAATAAAAAAACTTTATAATATCCATCTTTCCCATAGGGAGGTTCTGGCTTCTGCTTCCTCCTCTTGAGTCCCAGAACAGCAATTTTGTTCCTAAAAATATTTCCTATTTCAGTTTATCTTCCTAGTCCCAGCTTGTCCAAACATTGCACCTAAACATTCACAATCCATCATTAACTCTGCTCCCCAACCCATTCTTGCCACCTCCCTCTTCTGGTTAAATTTTTCTCCTCAGGTCAAGTGAGGGACTCACACACTGGTGTTTGGAGACAGAAGAGCAAGGAGGGGAAGCTGTGAGGCAGAGGGCCATCTGTGGAGGAGCGTTCATTTTCAAGGGTACAAAGGGGTAATCCATGGGCTGGCACCCATGGCCAGCAGTTTAAATGTCTGAGTAATGTAAACAGGCCAGAGATGGGCCCTACATATTAGCCTCTGCGACGCTGACTTCTTCACACGGGCTGAAATTGCTTTCCACCTGCTGCCTTCATATCCCTCAGAAGGGCATGTGTGGCCACCCAGAGCCTGCCTGCATTGCATAGCCTACGGAACTGCACCTGACATCTGCTAGTCATATAGAAGATGCTTTAAACACCCAATAGAGGGCCTGAGACTGTAGTTCTGTGACAGGGTGTTTGGCTGGCAGGCATGAGGCACAGTAAATAAACTCTCTCTCTCTCTCTCTCTCTCTCTCTCTCTCTCTCTCTCTCTCTCTCTCTCTCTCTCTCTCTCACACACACACACACACACACACACACACACACACACACACACACACACACACACACACACACAGTCCAAGATAGAACAGCCTTTCCTGAGGCAGAGACTCCTCTTTTTGAGTGATATCGATGAGTCATGTGAGCTGTCCTCCCAATTCTCCTCCTCCTGAGGGTCCCTCCCCCCATCTCTACCTATTTCTCGTGATGGGTCTGTGCTCTGCACTGTCCTTGGAAGACATGCTGATATGAAACATTTCTGTCCTTAGTTGTCCTTGCCTCAGCAAGTTCTCTGTGAAATATAACCATCTTGTTTTTTCCCTTGGCCAGCTTGGAAATTCTCACACTCACTACAGCTTCTAATCTTGTCCTATCCATGTTTCAGGAATTATCTGAGATCGGGGTAAATTTTTAGCTTTATCAAGGATTCTTAGGCCTCTTTGAACTAGCTTAGAAACAGAAATATCCAGGTCAGTGGTTCTCAACCTTCCTAATGCTGCAACCTTTTAAAACAGTTCCTCATGTTGGGGTGACCCCCAACCATAAAGTTATTTTGTTGCTACTTCATAGCTCCAATTTGCTACCGTTATGAATCATAGTGAAAATGTTTTTTGGAGATAGAGGTTTATCAAAAGGTCATGACACACGGGTTAAGAACTGATCTAGTCTGACAAGCTGTCTTCATTTCTGAAGCCAGGAGATATTTGGGGACATGGGATATTAGTGCTAGGAGTTCTTTACCCTAGAAATAGCTGCTTCTGTGGGAAAAATACATTTTACACAACAGCTGTCTGATTTTGTGTCACTGACGAACCTTTGGAAAATGCCTGTTAGACAATACAAGCATGCCTTCATTCATCACAGCCTGGCTCAGAGAAAACGTGACACTGTGACAATATCATAAGCATTGTGACAACGCTTTGTTGGGGGTTCCTACCAAAACCTTCATGTTCTGCAGGCTTCCCAAACATCAAACCCAGGTTTCTGTGGAGAGCAAGAGAATATGCATGACCTGGCTAAAGGAAGAGGTGACCGAGGCCCCAGAAAGGAACCAAGACATCTCTAGAGTATGTCCAGAGAACCTATGTGTTCTTTTAAAAAACAAACAAAACAGAACAGAACAAAACAAATACTGGTTCTTTCTGGCTCTCCTGCAAACAGACTAGAGTAGTTATGCTGGCCAAGACAAACTTCCCTCGAAGGCCTGAGCAATGGTTATCTCAAATGGTGTGTAATGCTGTGAGAGTGGGAAAGGCTCATGTTTGAAAATTGCTGACCAACACCCGGGAGGTCAAACACAAAGCCTGTTAAGTAATGTCCGAGGTTTTGGGGAAGCCTTGAAGAATCCCTAACTCAATTCTGTTGGAATTCTGGAATCATAAAAACAATAGCAACCATAAACCCCTATAGGATAAAAAATGCTACCTAGTTTACTTTGTTAATTGCTTTGTTACTACTACTACTACTACTACTACTACTACTACTACTACTACTACTATTTTTTTGAGGGTTTTTTTTTTTTTTGTTTGTGTGTGTGTGTGTGTTTGTTGTGTGTGTGTGTGTGTGTGTGTGTGTGTGTGTGTGTGTGTGTGTTATCTATTTTGTTTTCTTTGGTCTTTGTTTGTTTTTTGAGACAGGGTCTCACTATGTAGCTCTGGCTATCCTGGAACTTACTGTGTACACTAGGCTAGCTTCAAACACAACTAAGGTGCCTCTGCCTCTGCCTCCCTGCCCCTGCCCCTGCCCCCTGCCCCCTTCCCCTGTCCCCTGTCCCCTGCCCCCTGCCCCCTGCCCCCGCCACCTGCCTCCTGCCTCCTGCCTCTTACCTCTGCCTCCTGCCCCCTGCCCCTGTACCCGCCTCCTGCCTCCTGCCTCTTACCTCTGCCTCCTGCCCCCTGCCCCCTGTACCTGCCTCCTGCCTCCTGCCTCTTGTCTCTGCCTTCTGCCCCTGCCCCCTGTACCTGCCTCCTGCCTTCTGCCTCCTGCCCCTGCCCCTGCCCCCCCTGCCCCCTGCCCCCTGCCCCCTGCCCTCTGCCCCCTGTACCTGCCTCCTGCCTCCTGCCTCTTGTCTCTGCCTCCTGCCCCTGCCCCCTGCCCCCTGCCCCTGCCCCTGCCTCTGTCTCTGCCTCTCAAGTGCTGGGATTATAGGTGTGCTCCATAGCAAACTCAGCTAAACTGTTTTTATTAATACCACACAAATGTGCAAGATCAAACCAAGTTCATCGAGACGTTTGCTTGTTCGGATTCTCCCTAGAGTAGCAGCCTGAGAGAAGACCGTAGCTGTAGAATCTTTACTTGAGAGGTGATACCAGGAAGCAAAAGTAAGGGGATCGAGATGCCCAACAGAGAGAAGAAGAAGAAATCCATTAAGAATAGTCTGTACTGTCGCAGTAAGTAATGTGATCTCTGTTCTGTTAGGAGCCAGAAGCTCCAGTGCACCGAGGTCTTGGGCCGACAGGCTAGGCATTTTAACTCAGTCTTTCAAAGGGTTTGGGTGTGGGCTGAGGCTGAATCATCTCTGTAGGACTATGACTTTCTGCTGCCCAGTGGCTACTAACACCCTAAAATAGCTTTGAATACAACCACACAAAGAGTTGTAAACATAGTGAACACAAGATGTTTTTTCATGTGTGTTTTTTTTTATTTAATTTTAAATTATGTGTATACGTGTGCACGCATGTATGGGTTTGTACATGTATGAGTCTAGTGCCTATTTCTCTGGAACTGGAGTTACAGGTGGTTGTGGCTGCTGAAATAGGGTGTTGTGAACTGAACTTAATTCCTCCGTAAGAGCAGTATTCACTCTCATGGAGATTATGTATACAATCATATATTTTGTTATATTTACATATATGCATATATACTTATTTGCAAATATGGGTAGACACATATATGAACATGCACATATATGCACATATATACATATGCATACATAGATATATAAACATATTTATATACACATATAAATGCATATTTCTATTTATGTAGTTATTTATATATCCTTGAATCTGTGTATCTATGTATTTACCTATGTATCTATGTATCTATGTATCTATGTATCTATGTATCTATCTATACATCTATCTATCCAGTTCTCAAGCATGAACCTTGTAGGCAACAACTTGTTGCAATATCAAAGGGTAGGCGTAAGCCAAGATAAGCTTGGCTGGGACAAGACCTTCCTTTCTCACTTCTGTGGCTGGAAGTGTGAGCCTCTCCACTGGGATACTTGAGTCTTTATAACACAGTCGCTGAACTGGCTTACCCCTGTATGCTGCTCAGCCTTCCTAAACTGTGAGCCTAAATGTCTTCTCTCCCATTCAGTTGTTTGTCAGACATTTTGTAGCATCAATAACAAAAGGAACGGACATATTCACATTTCTTTGACCTAACCTGGCTCCTTTGAAGACACAATACTATCTTGCTGATTTCTTAGGGCCAATCCCTGGTCTTCAGAGCTAACTGTATAGATAGATTCTTTTTACTTTATGTCCTGAGAACTGCTTAAATCCTAATCGCCATGGTATTTTAACATACACAGTGGTATTTGAATAAGCCCAACAATATGGGCAACAGAAAATGTCTTTGTATAACTGTTAGAGCTGTGAAATATCCCTCTCATCCAGTTATACACTGGAGAATACATTGTTGACTCTCCTGTTTGTTCATTACTCCTCTCTGCACACTTGCTGTTAAAGGACTATTTTTGCATTCTCTATTCTTGGTGTAGTGGTTTAAATAAAAAGTGTCCCCTATTGGCTTATGTATTTGAACACTTGGTCCTCAGTTGGTGGTATGATTTGGGGAGGTTACGGAACTGTTGGGAGGAACTGGTTTACTGGAGGAAGTACGCCATTGAGCTCAATTGAGTTTACAGCCTCAATCTGCTTCCTGCTGGCTTTCTCTACTTCCTGTGTGTGGCTGAGATGTGATTTCTCAGCTGCTCATGCTGGCCACCTGCTGCCATGCCTCTTCTTCCCTTACTGGGATCTCTCTCTGGGACTGTAAGCTAAAATAAACTCCTCCTTCTGTAAGGAGTTTTCGATCATAACATTTGTTCACATCAACAAAAGATTGACTGATATAATTGACCATGGCCATTGTTCATTTAGACAGCACATTAAAGAGTTAGGTAAGCAATAAAAGCAGTGGTCCTCAGGCTTGGCTGTTCATTAGACTTCCTTGAAAGCTTTAAAAATTAATCCCTATACTCCAGTTGTAAAGCAGGCAAACTATGTAACGTCTGTGGCATGGAGTATTGGGACAGTATTAAAGCTTTCTACATTGGTTCCAGCCCATGGCAAAGTACAAGTGCAACGAGTCTTCAAACTTTTAAACACTGGACCTCTTATCACCCTTAAAAATTATTGAGGGCCGATGGTTGTAGTTTATGTAGATGATATCTAAATAGTTACCATATTAGAGATGAAAACAAAATATTCATTTATTAATTAATTTATTTGAAACTAGCAATAAATCTGGTGGATGTTTAAGAACATTTTTTTGTAATGTGTGTGAATGTTTTCCCTGCAAGTATGTATATGCATGTGACATCTATGGAGGCCAGAAGAAGGCATCAGAATTCCTGGAACTGTTGTTACAAGCAGTTGTGAGTTGCCGTGTGGGCACAGGTAACTTAGCCCAGGTCATCTCCAAAAACAGCCATTGCTCTTAACTGATGAGCTATTTATCAGATCCCTAAAATAAGACCTTTTTTAAAAAGTACCTAGCTGGGTGGTGGTAGTGGTATACACCTTTAATCCTAGCACCTCCTTAGAAGAAGAACAGGCAGATCTCTGTGAGTTCAAGGACAGCCTGGTTTATAGAAGGAGTCATAAACAAATCCTTCAACCCCCAAACTTCAAGACTGTTTTCCCAGGTACTCACACTCTCAACAAACACTGCATGAGAACCCTAAATTCTCAATACCCTCACTAAGAACTCCTTGGTTTTTTCCCTTGATTACAGTCACTCTACAGCTGTACGTGGCATCATTTTGTGTTTGACTTTTATTTCCTTGACAGTCTATGACAAAATAGTAGAGATCACCTTTCATCTGTTTATTGACTATTTGCATATTTTCTTTTTGGTCAAATTTCTGTTCGAGTCCTTTGTCTAAATAAAAATTAATTTTCTAAGTTCACTCTAGGCTTATACCCATAATTCCAGTACTCCAGGAAGTGGGGCAGGAGGACAGTTTTGAGTTTGAGGTCATGCTGGACTTGAGCCTGCCTCTGAACAGTAACAAATAATTGATCGCTTTCATGGTTGAATTTTAAGTGGTTTAATGTATGCTAGATCCAGGTCTTTAGTGGACATGTAATTTGCAAATATCTCTCACTCAGTACATTGTCTTCCTATTTCTGATAGTATTCTCTGAAGCACAAAAGGTTTTATATCTATGTATCTGTGTGAACATGTTCACATGTGTGGTTATGTGTGAGGAGGTCAGAGATTAGGATCAGGTACCTTCCTCAGGTGCAGCCCACCTTTTGTTTTGAGACGGAATCTATCAATGAATGCTGAGATCACTGATCAGCTGTACTGGATGGACAGCAAGCCTCAGGAGTCCTCTTGTCTCTACCTCCTGAGAACTGGAATTACAAGCACACAATTTTTTTCACATAGGTACTGGGGATGAAATGAATGCCTTCAGGCTTGTGAAACAACCCCTCAACCCCAAAGTTTTTATTTGTTGAAATAGGATCATTTCTTTTTCTTTTATCATTTGTACTTTTGCTATTATATTTAAAGTCACTATTATGTACGTCCATGTTTTCTTTTTAGGGAAAGATTTGTATTTTTAGCACTTGCATTTTAGTATACAGTCCATTTTTAGTAAATTTTTGTATTGTGCATAAGGTAAGTTCAACTTCGTCCTCTGTGTGTGTGTTAGCCGTTTTCCTATGAGACTTTCCTTGATCTATTGAACTGTACAGCACCCCTGTTGAGAATCAATGAGTCTTAAGTGTTAGAGTCCATTCTATTTTATTGATAGTTTTGTCTGCCTTTGTGTCAGGGCCACAGTCTTTTGAGTTACAGTAAGTTTAGAAACCATGGTATCTGAGTTTTTGGAATTTATTCTTTTTCCAGATTATTTTGAGCATTTTTGATGCCTTGAATTTTCATATGACCAACAATCATGGGAAAGCGTGATAGCCATTTCCTGTAGTCCATACTCAGTTGGAAACCACTGCCATCTTAACCCCAGGCCTTCTGGTATTTGAATATGAGATGCACTCACATTTATTTATTTCTTCTTCCGCCTCTTCCAACAACTCCAGCAATGAGTTGACTTTATTTATATGTATTTTAATCACTTGGTGCTTTGGCAAATAAAATGATTCTTTAAATTTTAATGGGGTTGGATTTTGCATATTGATTTTGTAATCGAGAACATGCTGAACTTGTTTGTCTTAGGGTTTTACTGCTGTGAACAGACATCATGACTAAGGCAAGCTTTATTTTTTTTTTTTTTTCAGTCCGGGTCCTTTATTTCCTTTGTGTACATTAAGCCATCATTTCGTGTGGAATGGGCTCCAGCAGCTCAGGCTCCTTTCCGTTAGTCCTCACAAAGTGGGCTTCTCTGGGTGGCTCAGGCTGGCCCTTCAGCTAAACCCAGGTGCCCTTCTCTTTGGCTTCCTCTTTCTTCTGATCGTTCTCCTTCACACGCTTCAGGAAGCTGTCTCTGCTCTTTGAGTGCTTGATGTGCTCAATCCGCACATTGATCTTCTTAGCCAGAATCTTGCCCTTAACTTGCTTGTTTACAACGATGCCCATGGCATGCTGGGTGACATTGTAGACTCCTCCGGTTTTGCTGTGGTAACACTTATCGGGCGTTCCTTTCTGAACAGTGCCCATTCCCTTGATGTCTATAATATCACCCTTCTTGTAGATTCACATGTCTGTGGCCTAGTGCCTCTCCTCTTTCCTTTTGTGTTCGTCGTTTTGGTGAGTTACTGGAAGATGGCTGCCATGGCCAAAAGCAAGGCAAATCGTATAAGGGACAACATATAAATGGGGCTGGCTTACAGGTTTAGAGGTTCAGTTCAGTATCATCAAAGTGGGGACATAGTAGCATCCAGGCAGGCAAGGTACAGGAAGAGCTGAGAGTTCTATGTCCTTTTCTGAAGGCTGCTAGCAGAATACTGACCTCTAGGAAGCTAGGACAAGTGTCTTAAAACCCACTACCACAGTGACACAATGACTCCAACAAAGCCACACCTCCAAATGGTGCTACTCCCCGAGCCAAGCATATACAAACCATAACACAGTTGGTTAGTTTTTAGCAGTTTGGGATATATCTGAAGTGAGCAGTTTGAGATGGTATCTTTCTTACAACTTTTTATACTATACAGAATCATGTTATCTGTGACAAGAAGTAATTTAACTTCTGCCTTTCCAAAATAGATGTGTCTTTGTTTCCACTTTTCATATAACTCTCTGACTAGAAAATGTTCAAGTATAGAGTTAAATAGAAGTGGTAGGTGTACTTGTCTTATGTTCTGAGGAGGAAGCATCTCGTCTCTCCCCACTGAGTAGGACTGGTTTGTAAGTTGACTGTAGGTGTTTTATATCAGGCTTTAAAAGGTCCCCTCTATTTCTAGGTGGTTGAGTATTTTTATCGTGAGATGGTATTGAATTTCCATGATGCTTTTTCCTTTCTTCTTTTAAAAAATGTTGTTTTGTTTTGCTTGTTTACCTTGAGAGATAATCATATAGCCCAGGCTAGCCTCAAACTTACTGTGTAGTTGAGGCTATCCTTGAACGTCTGATCCTCTTGCCTCCACTTCCCAAGTGTTGAGATTATGGTGTACAGTGCCACACCCGTCTGCCTTTCTGTATGCATTTCTGTATGCATGATCATGTCCTTTCTTCTCATTTTATCAATTTAAAGTGCTATATGATTGATTTTCAAATATTAAATTAACCAGCATTCATGGAAAGAGTCAATCGCCATGTATAATTATTTTTTACTTTTTGTTGAAGATTGTACATGTATTATTAGTATATATTTATTGAAAAAATATGTATACATATAAATGAATGAGTCTTTAGAAGGAAAGGACTTCTTCCTAGAGAAAGACTCTAAACTATGTAGATAAAAATCTTGCACAAAATTTTAGGGGACTTAAGGATAGACTCACCGAAAAGTGTGACTGTCCATGTTATTACAGGGTTGCCTTCTTATTTGTACCCTGTGGAAAGGAAAAGGCTAAACTGAAATGGAAAGAAACACTGAGTGGAATCAAAGCCCAGGGCTGAGTTTCTTACCTTTGTGATTTCCACATGAGAGAGGTTGCACATTGTATTATTTGAAAGGTTCTGTTATTTTACACACACACACACACACAGACACACACACACCCAGCCATAGCAAATCACAAGTCTCTATAATGTCATATGAAGTTCATATCTTAAGAGAATGTTTTACAAGTTGTGTCACAACTCACTCAATTTCTCTGAGATTATTTACAGGCAAAAGATAGATGAAGGAGTTCAGCACATCATGATCACAAGAAATCTACTTTCTCCTTTTCTTAAAAGTAGCAATTCTATTTAATAAAAAAGGTAAAAGTCGATAACACATATTAAAATAAAATTTTCCAAACATCTAAAAGTTATTATGTTGACATCTAGAATTCATCCACAAACTCTCTCAAAAATATACAACAAAAATATAAGCAAATAAGTACAAATTAGAAATAAAAACGATAAAAAAGATTTTTTTATAGGATAACATTGAAGAGATATTCAAACTTACCTCTGATCACAGTTAGAGTAATTAAATGGAAGAAATTGTATCTGTATAGCAGACAAGATCCATGACTCAATGTTGGCAGAAAATGATATACTTCAAATCCTTGTGCAGTAATTAACGGGGCATACTCATGGCTCTTCAGTAAGTCAATCCTGAAGACTATGTTTCTATCATCCTAAGATTCATGGAATGCACTGTGAAAATCCCTGCGAACACTAGCCCGAATTAGCATGGATAATACACAGTTAATATTTCTCCCAGGAGGTGTAGACTTAGCATAAAGTATTTTACTATCTTTCCATCAAAACACTGATATGTTATAGTTCAAAACATGCTGTTTAATACTGCTCATAAGCATGGGTACAGAGATATAAATTTTAGAAGATTGTCGACATTGTTTCTTATAATGGCAGTAAACATTAGGGCATTGACCATAGCCTACCTCTCAACTACACTAGAGCTGTGTGTTTAATGTTGTTTAAGCAGTTATCCAATGTATGTAGTTTAAAGATTAATTTGTCTTGTGTGTGTATGATGTTTTTGCCTGGGCACAGTGTGAATCCAGTGCCCTCAGAGGTCTAAAGAAGGCATTGGATTCTCTAGAACTGAAGTTACCGACGGTTGTTAGGCACATAACCACTGAAGCAGAGGTGAAGGACGTGCACCAGAGTCAATGTCAAACAGGAGTTCAGAAGGACATCGAACGTTCTCAAGCCTTCCAGCAACTCTTACCAGTAGATGTGGCATCAGTCAATCACCATGGACGCTTAGGTTTGCAGAGATCTGCAGGTTACCTTTAAACCCCAGGGCCAGGAACTAAAAAAAAGTGAGAAAATGTGAAAGGAGATGAAAAGTGAGCTGAAATATCTTAGAATTAATACAAATAGAGTGTACCAGGTCTCTGTATTCCACAGAAAGACAGAAAGGCAGTAGGATTCGAACAAGCAGGGGCGAAGGCACGCATACCTCATCGGACGCAGTGGAAGATCGAAATTTAAAAGGAGCGTGGGAGGCTCAGAATGACAACTCCCTGGGCTCCTGAGGATAATGTGAGTGTGTACAGTTAGATGTACTGTGTCTCTGTGAAATCCTTAAAAAATAGATGGAATTTAATTAGATAAAATGAAAGGCAGAGGCTGTATAGTGTAGACCTTAGGGAAATCAAGTAAAACAAATATAAGAAAATAAGAGACACAGAGGAAAAGCAACCGTCAATAACGTGAAGGCCAGGAAGCAAGGACTGGAAAGAATATTAGGATTTGTAAGAAATTTTCTTCAAAGTGACTTTCATAAGAAGCTGGCTCACTCTTATGCAAATCTTGTCAATCTATCTCAAATCCTGCAGGAGCTTGTTGCCCAGAAATTACATTATGAGTAAGCAAAGAAAAGTTTAACTAGAGAAGGCAGTGGTGCAGCCTCTGAAATGTTTTCACACAGACATACTTTGCAATGTGCATAAACTCACAAAACATACTGGTTCTTGATTTCCCCCTAAAACAAGTAAAAACTGTAAAACATAGGGATAGAAACCACCCATTTGGAAAGAAGGTGGGGGTGGGGGGTAGAGAGGAGGCTCAACAGGTTAAAATCTCTTGCTGCTCCTGCAGAGGACCTGGGTTCAGTTCTCAGCACTGATCTTGTGTCTGAAAGTCTATTTTCTGAAGCCCAAAAGAGAGAGCAATTCTCTTGAAGAGAGTATAGCCAAGCTTAAAGGTGTATTGGAACTGATAGATGAATAGGAGTTTCCCAATTATAGATATAGATAGTGTATGGGAGAGTTCATATACAATATATGTATGTGTATCTATGTATAATATAACATATAGTGTATAGTATCGTGTATAATGTATAATATAATATATAATGTATAATACACAATACATAATATATTATATATGACATATGATAATAAATTTTCTTTTTATAAGCTTTTATTTCAAAATTTTAAGAGGCAAAATTTTTACTTGCTTTTATAGTGCCCTTATAAATAATTTGTGAGAGTAAGTATGTGATTGAGGTAAGTTTAAATAGGTAGTAAGACCTGTAATTCCAGGAACGGAAAGTAATAAAGTCTTGCAAGTGGGTTCCAGTGGACCTTCATTAAAGGCTGCACATTTCTTTTGAATGCGGTCCCCACTGTTGTCATGATGCTGCTGTGCCAGGAGAGGTCACTCTTTTAAATTGTTTTACTTCATAAGACTTAACATTCTCAGTCATAGACTTTAGTTTTTAATATATTTACCATAATGTGCTTGGGATGTAGGAAATAGGAAGGGCAGAAAATGAGGTTTATTCATGAATTATAAATCATCCAAGGGACACTTCTCAACAGAGTGAGAATGATCAACCACTAGGGGGCAGTAAACTGTCCTGAGCCGGTTTTAGTCAAGCATGAACAACCGGGTGAAGATGATGAAGTTACTCAGAAAACCTAAGCAAAACCCAGCATCTTTCTTTTTTGAAACATTACACTAACTGAAGGTTTCTTTGACTTAGTTCAAATCATTGGGGTTTTGTTGTTTGTTCTTGCTGTCGTCTGCACATTTAAAGATCTTCAGTGGATAAACGTGTGAACAATGGCTTGGTGACAGCTGCAGATGCTCACCTTGGAGTTCATTGATCAGACAAGGACTCAGGAGTCCACCTTTGATTTTCCTCTTTTCCCTTATTACTGGTCTTCAATCCCTTTCTATCACCAGGACTCAGTTTCCTTAAGCACACGGTAGCGTCACTTGCCCACTTGATGGCACCTGTCCTCTAATCAAAGATGATGTTGTGTATAAATTGACCTTTTAAAGAATTAAGTTGGAGTTGGAAAGGGATCTCTGTGACTGAGAGCACTTACTCTTCTCACACAGGACCTGGGCTTGGTCCCTATACCCACATTATGACTACCAACTTTCTGTGGACCTGAGGCCCACTTCTGGCCTCCAAGGGCACCAAGGACGCACAACACACACACACACACACACACACACACACACACACACACACGCTCACTGTACTCACACATATATGCATACACATAAAATTTAAAAAATATCCTGAAATAATAAAATAGGAAATAGTTCATCCTACAATTGTCTTCCTGCCTGTAGGTAGGGGATCATGATGGTTGCTTTTGACTGTCAAGCTGATTGGATTAATTAATATCTAAAAGTGAAACTGCCCTGACTCAAAAAAGACAGGAGATGCTGCAGCTCACGCTATGGCTTCAGACCGTGTGGCCTCTGTATTAGTTCCTTTTCACTGTGACCAAGAACCTAATAGAAGCAACTCAAGGAAGAGATTTCTTTTGGGATTTAGTGAAATGCTGGGAGAGTCTGTGACTCATTTTCAGTGACAATTAGATTATGAGGACTCTGATCCTTGATTAAATCAGGATCAGAGAATATGATGAATATGATGTCATTACTAGGAAGTGATGAAAGGGAGGAGGTGGGGCCATCTTGAAGGAAGTAGCTAGTTGTGGGTGTGTCCTTAGGGACTATATCTAGCCTGGACTTCTTTTTAGTTTTCCTTTCCTTTCCCAGCCACTATGAGATGCAGTGCTTGGCTCTCTCATGACACATCTGAAACTGTCAGCTAAACCAAATCTCTTCCTTGAGTTGCTTTTGTTAGGTTCTTGGTCACAAAGAAAAGGAACCAATCCAGAGACCACACGCTCAGAAGCCGCCGTGTGAGCTGCAGCATCTCTTGTTTCTCAAAGCAGGTCCATGGCACTTGTGTCTCCTATAAAATCACGTATTGGTCTAGAATGTGAAAGCATTTGCTGTACAAATCTGTTGGAATTGCACTGTAAGAAACTGTGGTGGATGGAGAAATCTGATTCCCAAAAGTTGTTTTTAACCTTCTCCATACCTGTACACACACAAAGAGAGACACACAGACACCCAGACACACACCCACACTTAAATAAAAATCTAAAAATAAAAACCACTTATCAACTGAACACTCAAGTATTAAGAAACTGGCCCAGGAGAATCACAGATTTGAGGTCAGTTTGGGTTTCATAATGAGACTGTATCTTAAAGAACAAAGCTAAGTAAATAAATGCTATTCATAATTGAGGCCCGGACTTTATATTTTTTAAAATTTATTTACTTATTATATAAATACATAAGTACACAGCTATCTTCAGACACACCAGAAGAGGGCATTAGATCCCATTACAGATGGTTCTGAGTCACCATGTGGTTGCTGGGATTTGAACTCAGGACCTCCAGAAAGAGCAGTCAATGTTCTTAACCACTGCACCATCTCTCCAGCTCTGAGGGCCAGGCTTTAAACTAATGAAAGACTTTTCTTTCACTGGAATAAAGAGTTTTAGCGAACTTATGAGTGCAATTTCTGTCAAAACTCACTAGCAAACCATAGTAGTAGTCTCTGTAAACACATTAACTCATTATACTCAGCAGATCTACAGTGAGCGTCTGCCCAGTGCCTCCTGTGAACAAAAGAGGCAAAAATCTCCTCCCTGCCAGAGTCTCCCTTCGTGTGTGCAGCTATGGCTACCGCAAATCTTGATTTCTCACTTAATATGATATAAAAATGCTGTTGAGAATAGTCCCAAATATGTCCACCTAATTTTTTGTCAGAGTGTTTCCTCAACGGCTTCCCAGAGTATTTTTTTCCTTTTTTTCCTGAAAATTCTTCTGTCTTCACCTGGTTGAGACTTGAGAACAAAGGACCTTGAAAAGTGTCCTAGGAAATTCACACAGAGCTTTTGGTTCACCAATTATTTTTTTACGTGCAATCCAGCAACCCTCCTTGTGGATATTATTTTCATTTTTAAACCGAAGAAACTAAGGTTCAGAGATAGGAAGTTGTCTATTCAAGGCTACAAACTTTAAGCGGGGATGGGGTTAGAAGGATGGGAGGTCGGAGTGGGTTAACCAAAGTGAAGATGTATTTCCAGTGTTAATGGAAATCTCCTACTTGAAAGCTAATTGGAAATATAAAGTTTCAATGAAGAGACTCGGCCAGGGTGGACAGTGCTGTCCCAGAAGTCATGGTTATTAAACAACACCCTCCCTGCCAGGCGTGGGATACCTTCTTGACGAGGTACTTCTCAGGGAGATACCCTAGGCCCCAGAACAACACATTGTTCTTTCTTGTTTGTTTTTATGAGGGTCTCGATCTTCAGCTCTTTCTGACCTGGAGCTCACTATGTAGACCATGATGGCCTAAAATTCCCAGAAATCCTCTTGTCTCTGTCTCTGGAGTGCTGGGACTAAAGGCATGTACCGCCATGGCTTTAACAATGTACTTGAATGGCTACTGTGATGGCTACTCATGGTTGTCAACTTCACTACATCAGGAATTAACTAAAACAATTAAAAATGGAGCTCATACCTCTGAGGGATTTTTTTTTCTTAATCTGAAGTATGTAGATCCACTTCTTATCCAGACCTTTAAGGTAGGAAGACACATGCCTTTAATCTGGATCTTGAGTCAGGGAGACAAACCTTTAATCTGGGCCATACCTTCACTAGAGGCCTATATAAGGATGAGGAAGATATATAGAAGGACAAGGAAGATATATAACTTATTCCGTAAATTCTGTTACCCTAAAGACTTCTGACTAATGTAGCCACCATAACTCAAAGGTAAGATCCTATGCTGAAGACACAAAACACTTTGGTTTCAGGACATAAAAATCAAACTGAAATCAACCGGGAAACTTCTTTCCTTCTGGAGAACTGTCATAGTGCTAGAAAGTGCTATGTGGGTTTCACAGGGAGAAAAGCCATCCATAGTATCACCCAGCATTGGACCCTGGGTACCACAATACCAGCCTACCGGCAAAATATGCCCACAAAGCGCACGGTGGCATGAAGGTATGGGGACAACCAACTACTTTCTGCTTAGATCTGAGGCCTGTTCCACAGGAGGAGAATTTCTGCCCACTACTGTAAATCTGGCCAAAAGCTCACAATCCAAGAATTCAGCTCCCTCCCCCCTAGGAGGAAAACTACAAATGTAATTTTATTAAATAGAAATGCTGTCAAACTGAACTCTAAACATTATCCTATTAACAACAGATCTGTGCCATCCTTACCCTTGGTCAGTGGTTAATACCGAGACTTATAACTGGTTAAAGTCCTGAGATAACTGTTGAATGCTCGGCCCCTCTATCTGCAGCTCACAAATATCTGTAACACCAGCTCGAAAGGATTCAAACACTCCCTTTTCCAAATTCCATGGACATCTGTACACACACACACACCCACACACACACACACACAAGCACATTCAACATTCACACTCACATATATATGTATATATATATATATAAAACTATGATAAAATCAATATTAAGACTAATAAATGTAACTTTGAAAGAGACATAATGGGAGTTTCTTTTAGATATTCCAAATGTAAGCTATGTTCAGATATAAGAACTTTTAACACTGATTCTGGCTTAGTGTCTATTTAAAGTCAGAGATGTTAATACAGAAAAAGGTAGCAGATAAAGGTTTGAAAGCAAAGAAAAGCACCGATCATCTATGACAATACCAGTGTCACACAAGTAAATTAATGCAGAAGGCTTGAAATGCCAGCGTTGGGAATAAGGAGAAGGAGAACACAGAGCTGCTTTAGAATGTGAAACACTGTACATGAGCCCATCTTGGTGCGAGAGGAGCTGTGCCTTTGGGACGGAGGGCATGTGTTTGTAAGCCTCAGTGAATGTGACATCTTCTGGCACCTGCTGATGACCACTGGGGCAATCTCAAGGTGGACAATGGTGGGTCTTGCAGTCCATGCAGGGAAGAAATGACACTGTGACAAAGAAGATAAACAAAAGAGGAGAAAGAACAGAAGCCAACTGTATAGAGAGCACAGAATGTTCCATCCATGTTCCTGGATGAAGGTGAACTGGGCTGGAAGGTTGGTTCAACTGTTAAAGACTAGGCCCACAATCAAGAATATATGAGAAGGGGGACTGAACATTTCTGCTTCCCTGTCCTTTTTGCTTTTGGTCAAACTCTGTATCTAGATTCACTACAAATACTAGTCCCAGGTAAGCATAGTCCCCGGAAAAGAAGATAAAAAGGTAAGGATCTCACGCACTTCATATTAAGTAGTTGTAATCCCTGAATACTTCTAAGTACCATCTCAGCATTGATCATTGGTACATAATGCAAACTGATAAGCCGTATACCCTGACACCTGCTTTTTGCACCCCAGAGTTGCAAACTCCCTGTTTCATGTTGGAATGCAGTGGCACAGGGGAGATGTCCGTCCACTAGCATTTTGTCCTGAATGAGTCTTGAAGTGCTTTATGTGAACATGAGCGATCAGGATGCTTGAGCCTGCCGCCCTGAACTCTGGCCACACTGCACAGACAGCAGATCTTTAGCTACCCTAAGGCTAGAGGCTCCACACCAGTGCTGTCATCGTCTCCAAAGGTCGAATATGGAGACAAAGGCTAAAGAAACCCTATAGATCACTTCAGAATATTTCAAGACGAGATGGAGATCCCCTAATCCCAGATGCCGAAGTCAAAAGGAATGGCTGTGAATGACTGGTTCCAGGGAGAAGTGTGTGTCTTGGGACCCAAATCAGAAGCTTTGAGTTATTAGTCCTAGGTCAGGGCTCTTCTCTCCTACTATGTCCGGGTAGGACACAAAGAACACCAAGAATGTTTGTCAGATAACCTTGGGAGGTAGGAGCTGTCGTGCTGGGATCCTACATGAACTGCCATAAAAGTGTTTCCTCATTGACTCAGGTAGCCTGTTCTAAAAGACACAGTTGGGAAACCCAATTCCCAGCTTCCATAAGTCACCTAATAAAGTTGCTTGTTATTGTTTCTAAAATTTTGGTAGAGCATTTAAGGTCAAGAACCGATCAGTCTCGCCTTACTTTCTGCCATGATGGCTGGCTTTCTTTCCCTCGGCTCCTCTTGAAACCTTTGGACTTGCTTAGTCATTGGGTTAATGTAAAATTAATTGCAACCCCGCCTTTGGTTGTTTTAGTAATATGCAGCCTGTCATTTCTAGACACTTTCAGGTTATAATTATGCAAAACACATTGAGAAACAGTAGGACATTTTTATTCTCCCCAGGGACTTATTCTTTAAGCTTGTTTAGAACAGAATTTTGGCCTGTGTGTCAAGATTCCTGTCAGCCTCCGGGGCAGCTGATGTGGCCTGGCTCAGCCAGGGCTCCACGCCATTAAAATCTTACTGCTTTCAAATGTGCCCTGAAGTGAGAGGCGTCATGGAACTTTGCAAAAGCAGTTTTGCTTTAAATGTATCTGCCAATACATGTACTCGGGGTCATTTTAAATTCCTAATATAAACCATCTTGCTACTTCTTCTAATTTGGCAGTTTTCTTGTTCCTCCCAGACTTCTGACATCCCTTCAATATATGCCTAATTTTTCAACCGTGGAACATTTACAAATCTCCCATGTTTAGGTCCTTTGGTGCAATTATGACCAAAGGTTTTCGAGAACACCTTAAAGGAAGAACAATTCATACTGACTCAGGTTTTCAAAATTCAGTCCAAGGTCACTTGGTCTCATGGGCTTGAGTCACGTTACACTAGTAGGGAACATGGAGGCTGTAACTGCCGACTCATGGTGAACAGGAAGTAAAGAGAGGGAAGCAGGAAGGAGCCAGGGATAAGATAATTCACAGGACCGTCCACCAGTGACCTACTTTCTTCCACGATAAAGTTTTACCTCCCCAAAAAGCATCATCACCTGGGAAATATGCTTTAACGCATGAGCCTCTGAGGACATTTTCTACTCAAACCTGAACAGCGTCACCATTGCCAACATGGTGCCCACCTCCGTGACACCTTCCTTCCTTGACTACTCTAGTTTATCATGAGCTGTCCCCCTTAGTCTTTGGAACTTGCAATGAATTTCATTCTATGGTTTATTTGCATTTGGTGACTTGTTGTTTTACTTCCCTATTCATATATGTACATCTAGTTTCCCCAACGTAGTTACAGATCTCTAAAAGCTAGATGAGATGTCCTGGCTGTTCAGGAGGCTGATGGGGGACCAGGATGCAGGGGTCTGAAGCTGGCCTGAGCAGTTTACTGGGACCCCGTCTCTAAAGTCTTGAAGGAAAACATCACTTCTTACACTTCTTTGTTCACACACCGCCTACTGAAATACATACGGCATCTATATAAAATCTACTGACTAATTGGTCGTGACTAATAAGTATCATACACTGAGCACAGTGGTTAGGAACGCAGTGTGTGGGATCAGACTGGTCATAATCTCTTCAGGGAGGCCTGATAATGGGGTGATCCTGAGCTACAGACTTAACCGTTTCTCTACCCTCGGTATTCAGAACAGAAAGGATGTCCCTTGTGGAACTATTTGAGAATTAAGAAAGTACTGAAGAAAACAAAAACTAAGCTAGAATTCATGAGAATGTTAGACAAAATGATAAATTCTTGTGTGTGTATTGATTTAACTCATTCACCCCTACAAGGGAAAAATGTCATTGTACGTGTTTCATAATATAGTTAAACTGAAATTAAGAATATTTACTCTAAGGTCACAGAACAGGATTTGCCCTTGGGCAATTTGACTTCAGAGTCTGGTTTCTTAACATACAGGACACTAAGAAAATAGTGCTAAAGAAAATAGTTTCGGAAACTAGTGATATTGTCCCCTTCAGGTTGCCCAATGAACACATCAGGAGGTAGATGGTGAGGGAATGAATCCTCTGGAGTGGAATTGGTATTTGGATTTGTTGGGACATGTGAGTGACCTTGGTCAGAGCATTGCCATTACTTGGTGACATTTTCAGCTGAACCTGGACTGAGGAAGGGCAGGGTGCAAGGAACAAGGGTGACCTGAGGGTTTTGATCATCCCTGTCAGCTTGACTGGTTTAGAATCACCGTGGAATCCTGCTTCTGAGTGTGTCTGTTAGGGTGTTTGCAGAGAGGTTTATACTGGAGAGGCTGGCCCTGAAGGTGGGAGGATCCTGAATTGGAGGAAGGAAGGAAGGAAGGAAGGAAGGAAGGAAGGAAGGAAGGAAGGAAGGAAGGAAATGGGTTGACACCTTCCTGACTGGCTGTGATGTGGCCAGCTGCCTCCGACGGCTGCTACCGTGCCTTCCTCACTGGGATCGGCCACACCCTTGAACTCTGAACCCAAGTAAGTGCTTCATTCCTTATGTGGCTGTTGTCAAGTGTTTAAGCACATCTACAAGAACGGAAAGTAAGACAAGGGAGGGACAGAATAGTGTGGCATCTGGCTCTACACCAAATTCTGCGAACAGCTGACTGAGTGGCTGTGCCCATGAAGGCCTCTGGGACACAGAAGTCCACATAACCTGACTGGAGGCGTGGTGACTAGCTGTAACCAAATGAGCTTGACTGGGCTTCGCTCCAAGCTACAAAGTGTGACACCCTGTCTAAGTGTCCCCAATAGCTGACATGGCATCCTGGATGCCAACCTCTGCATACTTACGAGTGGCCCTGGTGTCGGTGGGACTAAGGAAGAATCCCAAAATGGCTTCCTGGCAGGGAAAATGGGAAAATGGGAAATCCCTGAGGACTTGGAAGATGCTTCTCTTCGAGCTTCAGTTCTAGATGGAACAGATGTGTGCAAGGAAGTGGAACCTGGTTTACTGTCATGGATTCATACCTCTTCTCCCCCAAGTCATTTGTTAATGTTCCAACTCTTAGTGTCTCAGGATTGAGAGATACAGTGTTGGCAAACCTTAGGTTATAGTGAGGCTGTTCAGGTTGGGCCTGATCCAGTAGTGATATTTATCTCCAAGTTTGGGTGACTGATATGAGGCAATGGATGATGACAGTGGGGCTGTGTGGCAGAGGCTGTCATCTCATGACAACCAGGAAGAAAGCTCAAGGAAGAGTTTGGGGATGAGGTGTGTCCTTTAAGGTCACTACAATGACCTGTCTCCTCCAACTAAACTACCCCTCCTGAAGGTCCCATAGTCTCCCCGGAACAGCACAACCAGGTGATTTCTTAAAAAATACTTTTAAATATTCCTAAAGAATTGCTGTCCTATATCATAAAAGGATATGAAAGTGATGTTTAGTGGAGCTAAGGAAAGAAATAGTTCTGGACTGCCCACCTCCAGGGCATGTGCATATGGAGTAAACAACAAAGGTGAGAGACAGTGAGAGGAGACAGAGTTCTCCATCCCCGGAAGCTCAAAGGCCTGGTCCTGACCATTGAGTACCACAGGGTCTTATCAAGTTGATAGAGATATTCTTTCATGGTGTACTTTTTGTACTAAGTGAATGAACGAACAAACATACAAATGAATTCAATCTTGTAACGAGAATAAAAATACGTTTTGCCTTTCAATGGCCTAGACTTATCAACGTATTTCAATGCTTTCCTTGTTTACTTTTTATTCCAATTAACTATCTCAGATATTCCTTTAAAGGCAAGGCTTTCTTTCCCTTTGCTATAGTGCATATAAAAATATTACTGGGTGATTTTGGTTTTGGTAAAGTACTATAAGATAAAGGGAAACATTCTTCCACTCTTCTGTGGCCTAGCATAACTACAAAGGTTGTACAGTTTTGGGGGCTGAAGAGATCGCTCAGTGTTTAAGAGCACTGACTGCTACCCTAGAGGACTATACAGGTTCTATTCTCAGCACCCATATCGAGGCTCACAGCTATGTGTAACTTCAGTTCCACAGAATCTGGCACCTGCTTCTGGCTTCCATGGGGCACTGCATGCAAGTGGTGTACAGACATGCATGCAGACAAAACACTCATACACATAAAATAATTGTTACAAATTAAAACTTAATATTATACAGGTTTATAATGTAAAATATAATAATGTTATTAAATAATATGTAATATAATTGGTATATAGCTTATATTTTTAATATAAAATGTTATAGTTGGCATGATCTTTTTTATTGACTATTATTAATTAGTTGGAAGAATTTAAGTTGTACAAAATTACTTTGTGTTGATATCTCCCCTCGTGGTTCTTTGTAGACAAAGAGGTTTTCAGTAAATGAGTAATTTTATTTTATTATTTTACAATTGTATTATATATTTTATATATATTTCATTATATATGATGTTATATATATATATTTAACTTTTTGAAATTATAATATAATTACATAATTTCCTCCTTCCCTCTTCTCCCTCCAACCTCTTCCAGGTAATACTGGTCCCTACAAATTTATGGCCATTTTTTCTTTAATATATGTGCTATATGTATATATTCTTATACGTGTGTATACATGTATATACATTCCTAAATATATAACTATAACCTACTCAGTTGGCATTATATTACTTCTATGTATATGATTTTAGGGCTGCCAGTTGGTGTGCTTTTATCTAAGACTATTTCCCCAACTCTTAGCATTTCTTAGTTGTCTGTCACTCTGTCTAGGCAATCTTAGGAAAACCTAGTCTTCATTAGCTTCCCTCCTTCCTTAGCATGTCTATTGGTCTTCAGGTCATGTTTAGGTAGGCATGTTGGTGGAACATCGTGGTTGTGCTTCTCTTACATTTCTAGGAGACACATGAAAACTCCCTGATCCTCTGGCTCTCATAGTCTTTCTGCCCTTCCCCTGTGATGTTCCCTGTTCTTCACTGCAGGAGTTGGGCTGTAAATGCATCCGTTGGGACTATACTTCCAATGGTTCATTTTCCGAATGGTCTCTGTCTGCTGTCAAGGAAAGCCCCCCCCCCCACTTTTTTTTAAAGATTTATTTATTTATTTTCGGAACACCAGAAGAGGGCATCAGAGCTCATTACAGATGGCTGTGAGCCACCATGTGGTTGCTGGGGTTTGAACTCAGGACCTCTGGAAGAGCAGTCAGTGCTCTTAACCACTGAGCCATCTCTCCAACCCGGGGAAGTTTCCTTGATGAGATGTGAGGACTCCACTTGTCTGTGGTTGCAAGGATAAATGTTTAGAATGCTGTTGGGGACTGTGCTGGTTTAGTAAAGTAGCAGTTGTAAGTTCTTCTCTGAGATTCACGATTTCGCTGGCCCTGATAGTTGGTTTCCAATATCACATATGATTTCTCTTTTGTTGAGCAGACCTTTGTCCAATCAGAGAACTGCTGGTTACTCCCAAGATATCTGTGCCACTCTTGCTCCTTTATAGTTATCATAACACGCTGGTCATTGTTCTGGTTCAGAGGCACCATTGCTGGGTGGAATTACTGGCGACTTCCCACCTTTCAAAGATCGCATGGCACCTTCTGGACACGTAGTCCTTAAGCAGGAGGATTTCAGGTCAGATCCAGCCCAGATACCCTGGGTCGTATAACTGAAATGCAAGGCATCTTTAGCAAAAAGGACTTAACTTCCAAGACAACCAAGAACAATAGCTAGAACCCATAATGTTTTTTGAGCCTCTTGGACAACACTGATACAAGAAGATATTTTCTCATATCCGACGTTTTTGTTAGATATTCTGTGGCTCTTTTGTAGAATACTGTCAGCCTAGATGGAAAAGTTTCATTTATATTACTTTATTTTTTAAGATTTATGGTTTGGTTTTTAATTGTGTGTATATGAGGGGAGTGCACATGAATGTGTTGCCCATAGAAGTCAGAAAAGAATGTTAGATCTCCTCTGGAGCTGAAGCTACAGGCATTTGTGAGCCACCTCCCATGGATGCTGGGAACTGAACTCAAGTCCCATGCAAAAACAGTATGTACGTACTCTTAACCACTGACCCGTCTCTCAAACTCCCGTGTCTTAGTTAGGGTTTTACTGCTTGAATAAGCACCATGGCCAAGGCGTCTCTTATAAGGACAATATTTAATTGGGGCTGGCTTACAGGTTCAGAGGTTCAGTCCATTATCACCAAGACAGGAACATGGCAGCATCCAAGCAGGCATGGTACAGGAGGAGCTGAGAGTTCTACATCTGCATCTAAAGGCTGCTAGTGGAAGACTGACTTCCAGGCAGCTAGGATGAGGGTCTTAAGCCCAAGTCCACAGTGACACACCTACTCCAACAAGGCCACACCTCCTAATAGTGCCACTCCCTGGGCCGAGCAGATACAAACCATCACACCCTGTTACTTTATTATATTTTATTAAGTCGCTCAGCCATCTCAGAGATTGAATTCAGTGCTTTGTCCGCGCAAAGCAAGTGCTTAACTACCGAACTCTGACCTCTGCCTCATTTGTTTTCCTCAGTGCTGGAACTGAGTCCTTTTCATAAACACTTTTTCATTTTCTTTGCAACAGACTCGTCAAGTCCCTCATCCGAGGACATCTAAGGGGGCTTTCGATTACAATGTATGTTTCTATTCAATTCACAGATGGAAGGTGCCTGTATCCTGCTCTCTGCTATTATAAACACAGCTTTGAATATGAACAATCTCGTGCTGATTAGAGGTTTTCAGCATTAAGTATGAACCTCAGCTGTAAACTTAAAGCAAAAATAACAGAATACATAATTCTCTGGCACGTCCAGTCCTTTCATGCCTCAGCGTTGAAATTTCTTCTCCTTATGTGACAAGCCAAATGCAGGCTATAATCAAGGGGGCAGGCTGTGATTAAATCTTCAAACTCCCTACCAACTCTACCGAGGTAAGGAGACAAATATGGCAAGGCATCTTTTTCTAAAGAGGAGAAAATTTCTAATTGAGTCTATCTGATGTTGATAATTCTTAGGTGATTAGGAATCCGATTAATCCCTGAATTATTGTCACTTGCTTCTGCAACACAACGTTCGAAGTTCTGAGAATCCGGTCTTTATTATGTGATGGGGACCATTTCCTTCATTGGTTCATTTAGCAATAGTCCACAGAGGCCTTTCTTGTCAACCTGACAGGAAGCACGTTTGCAAACTATGTGGATTCCACAGTTATTTCAGTGAGAAACTGAAGAAATCCTACTGAAAGACATGAAAGGAAGACTTTGTTTTGGTTTTTCTTCCCATAATAGGGAAGAAAATAAAAAAAAAAATCAGCACAAGTGAAATCTACCTTTGGATTTCTGAGGTTCTTGGAAGTTAATGTTACTATTTTCTTTGGGTAATTCCAAACACTTGACAACATTGTTCTCTTGGTTTACAAGAGTTCTAATGGCCATTGACAGGGACTGTGCTGGGGCCAGCAGCCATCAGAAGCCAAAGCTCTTCAACTTTGGGGCATGCCAATATATCAGTGAGGAAACACGCAAAGCACTCAGGCCATTCTGGTGAAATTTGACTGGTCTGTGTGACTACAGATCCGAACTACTAAGTCATGACTCCCATTATCAATCCTAACAAGGTAAGAGTGGTTATTGCCTGGCTGACATGATGCTCCCTCTGTGGAAACTTTTACAGATTAGTTTATAAATGGACGACACCCAGAGAACATTCCTGTTCAAAAGAAGACTTACCTCAAATGTATCTCACCCCCAAGAATAATGGGAAATCAGTATGGTCAGGCTATCAGCAGATTAACTGATTCTGAAACCTGAACTTGGATCAGGTGCTGTGGAAGAGGCTCACTCCACTCAGAACCTCCTTTCATAGTGAGACTTCTTACTCCACCTCTTTCTGAGAAGGATAACTGACAGTCTTCAGAGTTGGCCTACTCCTGCTTCCCATCCCTGCCTCCTCTCTTCCTTCCTTCCTGTGGAGCCTTGGCATGCATATGGCTTTTTTGGTTGGTTTACTTTCTTCCCTCGACTCATACATATTCTCATCCTGAGAACACTCCCAAATGCATGATTTGAATACTGATTTCCATCTCAGAGTCTGTTTTCCAGCAAACCTGAATTGTGATATCTGGTTTCTCATTTTCTGTAGGTTCTATGTACTGTTGCTTTCTTGCAGTTGGAATTAGCCAAAGGAGAGTGTGTTGATTATAAAGTGCCATGTGTATGTGTGCGTGTATGTGTGAGTGTACATGTGCATGCACGCATGTGCATATTTCCTTCATAGAGACTACCTATTTCATGGTCCATGTCTCATAGACAAATGCAATAGGACTTCACAAGTAGTAACTGAATGTGGAAATCTCCAAGTTGAGGTAGAACAACTTCATACAGAGAATGCACACAGTTTTTACATTTAGTGATCAGTGTACATTTGGGACTAATAGGCAACCTCAAATGGTAACCAATTTAAGGTAGGAGAGGCCTAGCATTATACACAGGCGCTGTGTTCAACACTGTCAGGTGCGTGCATTTGGTTTTTACACTCATCACTGTCAAGTGCCTGTGTGTGGTGTCCCTTCAGACACCAGGGAAATGACTTTGCAAATCAGAAAAGTGGAAGCTTTTGTTGATTTTGAAATTCCTTATTTCAAGACATTTTTGAAAAAAGTGTCTTATCATGATTTTTTTAATTATTCTTTATATCCATATTTTTTAAAATATATATTGTTCTTTTGAGAAAAGGTGTTACTAGTTCTGATTTTATGTAGTCCAGGCTGACCTTGAGGACAAGATCCTTCTGTGTCCCCTTCATTCTGGGATGACAGTGTACCACCATGCACCAGATCTTGCAGGATGTTTTGGGGCTTTAGGTATTTTGTTTATTTGTATTGAGAATTAAATACAAGGCCTTACAGGAACTATACATGGGCTTTGTGCCACCATGCACCTTTTAAATGTTTATATCTTGAGGTAACCCAATCACAGAAAAACACAATTGGTGTGCACTCATTGATAAGTGGATATTAGCCCAAAAGCTCGAATTACCCAAGATGCAATCCACAGACCACAGGAAGCTCAAGAAGAAGGATGACCAAAATGCGGATGTTTCTTAAAAGGGGGAAAAATATCCATAGGAGGGGATATGGAAGCAAAGTTTAGAGCAGTGACTGAAGGAACGGCCATTTAGAGACTGTCACACATGTGGTCCATATATGTATAGCCACCAAAACTAGATAAGATTGATGAAGCTAAAAAATGCATGCTGAAAAGGACCAGATATAGATGTCTCCTGAGAGACACATCCAGAGCATGTCCAATACAGAGGTCAATGCTAGCAGCAAACCACTGAACTGAGAACAGGACCCCCTTGGGGGAATTAGAGAAAGGATTGAAAGAGCTGAAAGAGCTTGCAACCCCATAAGAACAACAATACCAACCAACCAGAGCTTACAGGGACTAAACCACTAACCAAAGACTATACATGGACTGACCCAGGGCTCCAACTGCATATATAGCAGAGAATAGCCTCGTCGGGGCACCAGTGGAGGGGGAAGCCCTTGGTCCTGCCAAGGTTGGACCCCCCAGTACAGAGGAATGTCATGGGGGGGGCGGTAAGGGAGATGGATGGGGGGAACACCCATATAGGGGAGGGGGTAAGGATGGGGGCTTATGGACAGGAAACCGGGAAAGGAATACCATTTGAAATGTAAGTAAAGAAATATATCTAATGAAAAAAAAAAGAAAAAATAACTATCAAGAATGTTCTAAATCAGCAATAAATGTGTCCTTTGGAAATGAAGGTGAAATAAAGACATTCCAAAAAATATTCTCAAAAAAAAAAGTTTATATCTCTAAATAGAATATCTTTAATCTATTCTTGGATGGTTTGCTACATGTAAACAATGTATCTTGAGCACATGTACCCTTATTACCTCCCAAATGTTGTAGCCAGAGTCTTTCTACATTTCCCGGGCCACCTTTGAACTTACTATGTAGGCCATCCTGCCTCAGATGCCTCAGTAACTGGGATTCCAGGCATGTGTCACTATGCCTAACTTCTTTAAGTTCTTGTTAGAACTGAATGAGTAGATCTACTAGAAAATAATGTTGTTGTCAAACAGACTTAGAGATAATGCAAATATACTGCCCTGGTTCTAGAGATGCTCAAATCCTCACCTCATGGCTGATAGAGACACTGCCATTGCTCAACAATCTATGCGTTGCATAGCCCTGGCCAATTCTGGACCCAACCTCCTGAAACAAAGTTTTAAAAATTTGTCAGGATTCCCAGACCCATGTAATTCTGAGCTCAAATTTCACTGTTAACGTGCATGTTTCTGAACTTAGGTTTCGTGTTCTCTATAAAACTATAACAATGAGACAGGAAAAAGAAAAACTAGGAGTTTGGCTAAACTGGAGACCAGCCTGTTTTGCTCTACCAATCTGTTTCCTTACAGCTTTGTAGGGAAACTAAGGTGAGTTTGTGGAACTCAGCACCCAGTCACACTCCTGTTCGCTAAATGTGTTGAATTTGAGGTGAGGGGTGTCACCTCTTTCTACTCTGCTTACTGTACCTTGCCGGTGTACTGTAGAGCTTAGTACTCCTTCCTCCCTTCTCCTTAACCCCTCTCTCTTCCTCCACCCACACTCATATATACTCTCTCTTGTCCTCCCTCTCTCCCTCCCTCAGTCTCTCTTTGTGTCTCTGATCTCTTCCTCTCACCTTTTTTTTCCCTCTCCCTGTCTCCACACATAGGTGACTATAGTGTTATATGGAGGCAAAAGTTTTGTTTTTTTTTTTTTACATCCAAAGCAAAACATACCAATACACTATTTTTCATTCTTGTCTTAGAAAACTTCTCAATTCTGTTCTTCAGTAATTCAATTACAGCTCTTGCTGCTGCCCTCTCCTCCCCTTCCTCCTCATTCTCTTCCTCTTCTTTCTCTTCCTCCTTCTCCTTCTCTTCCTCCTCCTCCTATCACCCCTCCCAACTCTCTTTTGAGACAAGATCTCACTATGCAGTCCCTGCTTGCCTGTAACTGACCAAACTGCCTTAGAACTCAGAGATCCACCTGCTCCTTCAGTGCTGGGATTAAAGGTGTCTGCCACTACACTCAGTTTGCCTACTCTTTTAAGAGGAGGAGGAGGAGGAGAGGAGGAGGAAGAGGAGGAAGATAAAGAGGGGAAGAAGGGAAAGGAGATGAAGAAGAGGAGAAAAGGAAGAGGAAGAAGAAAGAAGGAGGAGGGGAGGAGAAAAAGGAGGAGAAGTAGAAAGGGGAGGAAGAAGAGAGAAGGAGAGAAAAGAAGAGGAGGGAGAAGTAGAGAGGAGGAGGGGGGAGAGGAGATAAAGGAAGCATCTCATGTTATCATAGGGAATAGGAATGCTCTTTCAGATACTTGGTAGTCGGGACTGCTAGTGATAGAAGCGAGTTTACTTAAGAGACTCTATTGAGCAGTGTGAAATAAGAGCTGGGAGGAAGATCGTGTTTCAGGTGTGGGTGGACACGGGAGCTTAGTCACCAGATCAGCTTTCCTTCTCTGGGTCTGTTGGCTCCCTTCTCCCTGATCCTAGCTCCCTCTCAGATGACTGTTGCTCGCTGTAGCAAGATGTTTTCACTAAGTCTCCTGTCTTCCAGCATTCAACACCCATCACCAGTCCAAAGGGTGGGCCTAGTTCTGTCTTAAGTTTCAGCCCAAGTCTGCTTAAGGCAACACACTGAAGCCTGTCATTGTGACAGGGGAGAGCAGTCCTGAAGTTGGAGATACGGGGATAGTCTGACTCAAAACACTGTGACCAGAACTCCTTGGAGAGACAGCAGCTACAAGGGCCACAGAAGGGAGAACTGTGGCAGAGCAATAATGGGAAAGGTGATAGTCGTGTGTGCTTGACCCACCCCTTAGAGTCTCCACTCTGGACTCTTAAGAAATTTAAAAAGCATTGTGCACAATGATTTCTTGATTAAATTCACAGACAAAAGCTATCTTCCTGTTAGTTTAGAATGGAAAAATTCCCTGCAGTCTCCAGACGTCTTCTGGGTCTTAATGATAGTGATTACACGTGTGTACATGTAAAAGTGCATTGAGCTGTATTTAGAACTTATCTAGTTCACCATGTGAGTGGTTTTGTGTGTATTGACCTATTGTTTCGGTTTTTGCTTTTGTTTTGTTTTACTTCCTGCAAGATTATTAGCAAATATTTGTGTGAATTTTGAAAACTGTCTTAGGGTTTTACTGCCATGAACAGACACCATGACCAAGGCAACTCTTATAAGGACATTTAAGTGGGGCCGGCTTACAGGTTCAGAAGTTCAGTCCTTGATCATCAAGGCTGGAGCATGGCATAGTCCAGGCAGGCATGGTGTAGTAGATGCTGAGAGTTCTACATCTTCATTGAAGGCCGCTAGGAGAAAACTGGTTGCCACATAGTTGGAAGGAGGGTCTTATTCCCTCCTCCACAGTGGCGCACTTCCTCCAAGAAGTGTCACACCTACTCCAACAAGACCACACCTCCTGATAGTGCCGTTCCCTGGGCCAAGCGTATTCAAACCACCACAAACAAAGTACTCAAACCCGTTCTGTCTCATTTGCTTTGTACTAAACCTTATTTAGTCTGAAGAAATAGAGGTTGTGTCACCGTGAAAGAAAACCCAACAGAGATTGGGGTTCATGTACTACTTGGTACTGTTCTGGATGTACTTGTCTAAGTTCTCTTCTGAATATATGCAGTCATGTACTATATAACAATATTTCTGCTGCTGAAGGATCATATATATATATATATATATATATATATATATATATATATATATATATGGGGAGGCTTCAGTAAGACTATGTTACCTACTGGTATCACAGCTATCTTTATGTAACAAAGTAATGACATGTGTCTTAGAATATATCTCCATCATTAATCCATTCGTATGACTGTATTTTGCCAAATCTGTTGACAGAGAACGTGTTTAGAAGCTGGAAGGACCTGATAGATCATGTCTGGGATTAAGGTTTCTAAGGATTTCCCTCAATTAAGCAGATGAGACTACTCGTGATAAATAGATAAATAAGTAAATCTGTCCTCTATTTTAAAGTGACACTAATCAAAGCTATTTTCAACGGAACAACTACAATTGACACCCTTAACAACTTACTGGGATGAACTTAGAACTGATTCTGGCCACTTCCCTCACCAGCTGTGTGAGTTGTCCGAGTAAGTCATCTGACTGAGCCTCAATCTCAGCTCCACAAATATAAATACTGACGGTGAGCCTGACTTTCAGGGCACCCCTGAGAAACCTGAAACGCCACATAGGAAAGGTCTTTGTGTAATTAGTGTCAACTCCTGTTCTAGTTTTCCACCCATGCCTTTGACCACATGAATCACAACATCTGGATATTCTTAGACAACCGGGTTCTTGCCCTATCATTCTCTCTAAGCTATTGCTGAACATTAGTCCACAAACATCTTCCATTTTGCCAGTGTATTAAAACATCTTACCCAAACTGCACATTACATTTTTTTTAACATGACTACAGCCAGTTCTGAGGCTGAGACAGGTTTAGTTTTCTCCAATCTGCTTTTATACCACTTTAATTACATGCAAATAGTAAAGTCAGTTCTAGGTTAAGGAATAAACAAGGCAATAAACAAAATCCCTTGATCACTGTTCCTAGGGGCTTATCAGATGACCGAGATATCTGAGACTACTTCCCTGTCCTAGCCCAAAGTCATATTATTGCCTACAGACTACTTCTCTCTACCCCCAAATCAGATTCCTCTCTGAGCTTACTTACTTCCCTGTCCTGGCCCAATGTCAAATTCCTGCCAAGTTTCTAGAAGCAGCCCCAAAGTCAAGTTCTATCCAGAGGAAGCCCTGGACACAGCCTTGCCTGCCAAGAATGTACATGTTGGCCCACAGTCCTGCTCAGTCCAACTCAGCCAGAGGTCAACTTTGTTACCACAGAGGGAGTGCTATGAGCTCCAGGGTCTTTCAGCTCCATCTTCTGTCATTATTGTCACCAGTGATGACCACAGCCACACATTGGTAGCATTTCTGCCCCCCCCCAAAAAAAACCAAAAAAAACAAAAAACACCTGTCCTGAATGCAAATTGAAGAGTAGTCAAGATTATTAAGATGTGGCAAAGACTTCAGAATGGTTTCAGAGGGGAGGCAAGATGGCTTTACAGGTTGAGTCCTTGGAGCTAAAGCTGGCAACCTAAGCTCCATCCCTGGGACATGAAAATGACCCTCTGATCTTCATGTGTGCATTCATACACACATAGATATATGCAAATAAACAAAATGTAGATAATAAAAATAATTCTTAATGGTTTTAGAATGAAGAAACTGAGGTAATTAAAAATTAAATAAGATGTGTGACCCTCATTTGTCCTGAAAGCAGTACAGTCTGGCTGGTGAGATCGGGTAGGGTCAGGGAGAGAAGGCTTAGGGCAGTACCTCACACTTCCCTGCCATGGCTATGTTTGGAATTATTTTCAAATAAATAGTAAAAATTTAAAACAAGAAAAAGTCTATTTAAAAAAGACTAAATTATCTGCAAAAGAGCTACTTAAACTCATGTGAGTTTGCCAAGGTCACCGCATACAATATCACTATATAAAAATAATTGTATTTCTGTTATGGTAAGATGTAATTGAAATTTCATATTTAAGGATCTTACAATGGCATCTGTGATATTATATCATGCGTGTGTGCTTCCTGTTCTCTAGCATGTAAATGTTTTCAATATATATTTAGTAAATTAATATAACAGCTATATTTCTTCATCCTAGCTACTTCTCAATTAGGACAGAGAAGCCAAGCTATATTTCTAAGCTTAACCTCAATATCTGGGCAATCGAATGAACTATCTTAACCCCCTAAGATAATCTGGCTACCTCCCAGCCAACATCCCAATAATATTTGAATTAGGCCTCCAGCTCTAAACTCTATGAACTCCTTCTTCCTCCTTTTCTTCCTCCTCTTCTCCCTTCTCTTCCTCTTCCTCTTGTTCCTCTTCCTCCTCCTCCTCCTTCCTTCTTTCATGGCTCCATATTACAATATTTTTTTGTAAATTTACTTATTCACTTTGCACCCTAATTCATAGCCCCCGCTCACCTCTTCTCCCAGTCCCACCCCTAACTCCCCTGTCCTCATTTCCCCCTCACCTTCTCCTCAGAGAAGGGAAGGCATCCCCATGGTCACCCTGACACATCAATCACAGCACGATGTGCCATATCCTCTCCCACTGAAGCCAGACAAGGCATCCCAGATAGAAGAAAGGGAACCAAAGGCAGGCAAAAGAGTCAGAGACAGTCCCCGCTCCAATTGTTAGGGGACCCACATGAAGACTTAGCTGCACATCTGCTACACATTTGTAGGCCTAAGTCAAGTCTATGTATGCTCTTTGGTTGGTGTTTCAGTCTCTATGAGACTCTATGGCCCAGGTAACTTGACCCTATAGGTCTTCTTGTGGTGTCCTTGACCCTTCTTGGTCCCTCAATTCTTCCTCCTACTCTTGCACAAGACTTCTGAAGCTTCACCTATTGTTTGACTGTGGGTCAAGTAGGCTTCATTCCAGGGATGCAGGCTTAGTTCAATATATGAAAATCCACTAATGTATCTACCATACAAACATACTGAAGGAGGAAATCCTCATAATCATCTCATTAGATGCTGAAAAAGCCTTTGACAAAATCTGGTACCCATTCATGTTAAAAGTATTTGAGAGATCAGGGATACAAGGCACATAACTAAACACAATAAAAGCAATATACAGCAAGCCAATAGCCATCATCAAACTAAATAGAGAAAAACGTAAAGCAATTCCACTAAAATCAGGGATAAGACAAGGTTGCCCACCTTATATCTATTCAATATAGTAGTAAGACAGCAAAAGGAGTTCAAGGGGACACAAATTGGAAAGGAAGAAGTAAAAGTATTACTATTCTCAAGTGGTATGATAGTATGCAGAAGCACAGATCATGTATTTAAGTTGCTACCTTCACACAACTTCTTGTTTTTTCTGGGTCATTTGTTAGTATGATCTTCCCATTCACTTATAACAATATTCATATTTGAAATCTTATTGTTATTGTTCCCAAGTAAAGGCAACATGCTGGATTCTCTTCATCTGTTTTCATTACCACATTCTTCTTTGGCTGCACAAAGAGAGATGAATAGGGAATAATTGTAACAGTACAGAGAAGAAGGCAATTTTCTCTTTGAAGGTGAGATCATTGTTAAGTGAAGAAAAGCTTGCTGTTCTTTGTAAAGTTGCTAGAACATGATGAGAGAGGTGATTTAATAGGGACCGTAAAGCAGTTGAGAGGTTAGCGAATAACCTTCTGTCCACACAGTGTCTCCCAGATGAAAGGTGCATTACTCAAACTCCTTATCTGATTTCATCTCACTGCAATTCCATTAATTAACATCAGATAACGATTGTTTTCTCCCTTTTGTGAGTGTTGAAATGGAGGTGAGTGTGCACAGACACCATGAATAAAGATAAGGGCATCTACATCTAAAGCCTTTCCCCTCCTCTTGGAGAGGCTGGATGGGTCTCAAAGCAGATAAAGATAAAAGCTATAAAGATGATAATAAAACAACTAACTTGCCAGCCACAAGGCTTGTGTCCAGGATTTCTGTATACTTCTTAGAGTGTGGACTAGAATGGAAGGAAAAAAGGAACTACAGAAAGGAAAGGGTCACTTTCACTGAGGACTTCTCAAGACTATTACTGAGTTTTAAAATACCAGTCTAATGTTGCTTCCAGAGGGAATTCCATTGGTTTCTAAGAAGATATGCCAGAAAAATGGCATAAGCTAAAAAACAATTAATATAATTAATCCTAATGAAAATTGCACAGCCTAAGGTCAACGTAAGACAAATAATTGCCACCTGGACCCAAAGGCTTTGGGGGAATTGTAATTTTATAATGTAATTACTTCTTATAATATTATGTTAAATTGGAAGCATTCAAAAACCATATAAGTATGTTCTTGTGAGAGCACATCCATTGTATAGTTGTAAGGCTCGAAGTGAGTCTTAACTACCAGGAGACACTCCCTCCCCAAAGTGAGACACAAGAACAGAGTTTGATGCAAATGCAAGAGATTTATTTTTCTGACATATCAGGGCCAACCCTCAATCAGCCCCTCAGGGGGAGTGACTAGAAAGCGACCCAGAATGGCTATATCAAGCAGTTTTTAATACATTTTAGGGGTACAGGTTACATCAGCAAGATACAGTTTAAACTTATTGGCTAAGCATATTGACCTTTGAATCTATTGGCTAGCAAGCATACGATGTGTATTCAAACTCTATCTGGGACAAGAAAGTCAGGTGACTTATCAGTCAGTACTTTCTGCAGTGTTTCAAGAAAGTCCCTGCTCCTCCCTGAGAACTGTGGGTGGAGAATGGAACTTGGCCTAGCTTTGACCTGAGGCAGGAAGTTGGTACTTGACCTAATCTTAACCTGAGGCAGTGGGTGTAAGGCTGGCGAAAGCCCCTAGAGTCCTTCACTGCCCCCCCTTTCATGTACAAGCTCCAATCTTGGAGCTACACTCGGGGTCTCTGGTGACTAGCTCATATTCTTTAGGTACTGTCCTCAGGGTCTCATATTATTGGCATAGGACCACCAGTTGTGCTGCACCTATTCTCTCTTTTATGAAGGCTATAAGCTTGTTTAATATGCAGGGTTCGAAGGTCAACAATAGCAGAACAATTAGGGGTCTTAACAAGGTAGAGAGTGGTTAGCCAAGGGTACAAGTTAAACCAAGCTTCGAACCAGCCCTGACTGCTCTCTCCTTTCTGTTTGGCTAGCCCTTCTCTCACCTTGGCCATCATACCACAATTTGAACAACCCGAGTCCACAAGTTTTTTTCTTTATCCATTTCATTGGTTCTTTGCCTCTCTGAGTGAATCTGATTATTATTGGGTTATAGGTGGCATTTGCACAGAAGGTATCCCAATACACTCCCTTGGTTCCCCTAATAGGGCCCCTCAGTGTGTGATTTTTTTTTTACTGTGATCAAGTCCCAAGAGGAGGAGGGGTTCCAGTAGGTGTCTACTGTAGTCTCACATCCCCAGGAGGCGCAATAAAGCTGGTCTGGACCCCCACATCAGTGCACTTCTGCCTGGTTTCTTCCATCAAGGGTAAATATAAGTGGGGATCTCCTGCAGGTGATACCTCTGTGCATGGAATGCACATCCTATTGCCCCTTCCTCCCCCAGCCCAGAGCCCTCTTTCTTCCATATTTTGCTGGTAGTTTGCTACTGCCAGCATTCCCGTCATGGGTGGGGATGTCCCACAAGTCAAGTCCTGCTGCCAGCTAGCACAGGTCAAAAGTGAGGTTGGATCACCAGATGTTGAGGGGTTTGGAGGCCATTAGGGAGGCGACCTCATCTCCAGTTCCAGTGGAAACCACAGTCCAGATTTGACAGATTGGTACATGGGGACAGCAGGAGTCCCTGGGGAGTGGGGCATCTGCAGGTTTCTCATGGGACACATGCACCAGGGCTGCAATACTGTCCACCTTAAGGACTGTACAAGTGGTTAACAGTACCAGGAAGGGTCCCTTCCACCAGGGTTCCAGTGACTGTGCCCGATGCCTCTAGATGTAGACCCAGTTACTAGTTACTCTGGGAATGCTGAGGGGTCTCGGGCATTCCTAGAGCATATAAGGCAGACAGTTTGGGCCAAATCTCATGTTGGATTGACTGAAAGGCTTGGAGTCTCAAGATGAGGAAGATGAGGTTCCTATAAATGAGCTGGGATACCTCTAGGGAGGATCCAGTAGATACCAAGGGAGTTGGGGTACCAAACAGGATCTCAAAAGGGGTCAGGTTAAAATGGTAGGGCGTATTCCAGGCTCAGAATAGGGCCAGGGGAAGGAACACTACCCATTCAGCACCAGTCTCCAAGGTCAATTGTATTTGTCTTCCAGCCTAATAGTAAGGACCTGGACAGATTCTTTAGCAGTCCCCCTATTTGAGGGCCCTCAGAAGTAAGTGGATTTGAACACCCATTTTGGAGAGCAAATCTCTCCTGAGCAAGGGATAGGGGCGGTTAGAGATTGCCATGAACGAGTGGGATACCTGGCCCACGCCCTGGTCTACAATTCTTCGTGTAGTTCATGAATATTGTTTAGTCCCAGTAGCCTCTTGGACCCACAAATTTTTTTTTGCTGGAGACTGGCCCATCAGCTTGCAGGAGGACTAAGTGTTGGCCCCCAGTATTTACCAAGAATCGGATGGGTTTCCCTTCCACTTTCAAGGTTACCCTGGGCTTGGAGAGGGGGTCTGAACCCTGTCCTCCCTAGTCTCTATCTTCCCTCAGGGCTAACACCTTCATCATTTGGGATGCTTTTCCCAAGGCCTGGGATTTTCTGCTCCTAGCTTCCATTGTTGGGAAAACTCTCTGGCCCAGTGGTACTTGGCCTGAGGTGGTAGGTGAAAGGCTGGTGAAAGCCCTTAGGATCCTTCATAGTGATAACTGAAGCAACATGGTTATCAATATGTAATTATTAAATGACTAAAACGATAGATATATGATATGTGCAGGTACAGATTTATTAAATTGACATACTAAGAGTAAAAGTGCATAGCTCAAAGCAGTAAGGAAGGGCCTTCTGTCTCTATTCTTTTGGAAAAATAAACACCCTCTTTCACTGTAGAGTGCTAAAGACCCTTTTATGGACTTAGATACATTAGAGCAGTGGTTCTCGACCATCCTAATGCTGTCACCCTTTAATACAGTTCCTCATGCTCTGATGACCCCAAACCATAAAATTATCTCGTTGCTACTTCATAACTGTAATAATTCATAATTTTGCTACTCTTATGAATCATAATATAATGTTGGATATGTATGATATCTGATATTTGACCCCTGTGAGATTGGAGGGTCATTCAATCTTGAGTGGCATCATTGCTCAAGATTGACAAATATGGCACAGACAATTTCAAAGGGAGCTTTGAGATTAGAAAGGCTTGCATGCAAATGTTGAAAAAAAAAAGTAGAATGTCAAAAATGCACAGCTGGAGATTATAATCACAGCCCATAATATGGTGCTGTGTGCACTACAAAAGAGTGCTGGTGGAGATGTGACATGAAATAAATACAGGCAAGAGATCAGAAGGTTGGAAGAAAAATTCCACAATAAACAAAGGACTTCATGGAAAAGACAATGAGCAGAACCTAAACATGATAAAAAAAATGCTTAACTTTCTTATTAAATTTCTGTGTTTATAGTTAATGGGAATTTCCTTGTTTGTTAGCTTGGTAAATTGGTTCCTGAAGGCCACTCTAGAAAGTGAGACATAGCTTATTTAAAGTCAAGTCTCTCAAAGGATGTGTTACGACCCTATGTAGGGTCACATAATTCTATGTGTAGATCATGAAAATGTTTGGCAACAGCAAAAGGTCTCTAAAAATTAGTTCAAAATCCAACAGGCAGAGGAAGTGCTTGCCCACACAGGACTATGGGACTGACCACTACAGCCTCACATCTGCACATGCAAACTGGGCACTGTGTACTGCACATGCAGTTCTGTCAAGCTATTGCAGGATATTTGACTACATTGTGAACCACAAGATTGTGAACTGGATAAATCTGATTCATGTTGGGGTGTGGCTTAACCCAGCACACACCTTTAATCCAATAGCTTTCTGTAAACAGGATGAAATAAAGTCAACGGTAGGTCAGGAGGCAGAGTAAGCAACCAGTTGACAGGGAGTGGACATAAGGAAGTGGAAGGAGAAACACTGAGTTGAAGGATATTTATGACGGCACGAAGGACAAGAGGGCTTTTGCTCTATGGGATATCAATGGAGTAGGAAGCTCAGCTGGGTGCTTCACTCCAACACCTGGCTCCTGAGTCTTCATTGGTAAAACTGAACATCTGGGGTTTTGTTTTTTAAGAAACAACACCATGCAAAGCCAAAGATATGTCTAGAAACAGCAGTTCATACTCGGCACTGTCATATGCTATGAATTGCAGTGCTTTTTCTGCACACACCAAGAGTTCTATCCCATAGAAGTACAATAGGTTAATTACAGGAAACAAAACTAATATTTTCCTAGCATCATTACTCAGCAGGTAGTATTAAGTGAGTATAACTTTGGTTTGTATTATGTTTGAATGCCTGGCTTAAAAATTGTGGGTTTTTTTTTTTGAGTAGCTGACTTGAGTTACACACACACACACACACACACACACATTTACCAAATAAATTTAGACTTTGGCTTAGTACAAAATTCCCAATAATATCTGAGATTGTCCTAAAACACTCCTGCCATTTCCTCATATATAAAGTGGAATTCTCAGCTATAAAATCAAAATAGCCATCACTGTGGAAAAACATTAAAATGTTCTACATCCTGCAGAATTAAATATCCTGTTTAATTCTTTGTGTAATGATAAACAAGTAAACCATCTTGTCAGTGTAAAAATTTGAGTTTACCTTTAATAAGTACTGAAGATATGTGTATACCAAAGAATTGTCTGAAAATAAAAATCTTTATGATTTATTGGCAGCAAATCTTTGATTTGTATATCTAGCACATTTTTCTCAGATGAAAAGTAGTCTCCAATGGAAAAGTTTAAGGATCACTAACATTGAGGACCTCAAGAGTGAGCCTCTGGGTGTTTTGTTCAAGATGTCTCTCATGTCTAGGCAAGGTGGCACTGGAGAAACTGAGGCAGAAGATCATAAGTTCCAGTTCAGGTTGGCTGTTCACTCATAAAGACCCTATCTCAAAAAAGTTGAAAGAGAATATTTTTAATATCTTCAAGGAAAAATACTTAAAGTATTTAAGAAGATGAGAATAAACTTGTCTCGGGTCTTCTGGGTACCATTTGGCAATGCTGAAATGTCATCCAGAATTCTTTTAATACATAAGGGTAAATCCATGGCACCAAACAACTATGACTTCACTAAACAACCTAGATAAGCCACAGCCTCGAATCAGACAATAGTGATTTGGAATGACTGATAACTTTATCATACACTTTTCTTGCAATGAAACATAATTACAATAAGTTAATATTTATGAATCTCATAGAGGCTCTCAGATGAAGTGGAGTGATAAGCAACTAAATAAATATTACATAAATAAGTAATTACCCAAGCAATTAAGGCTTCTCAGAGTGTGGATTGTAAATTCAAAATCACTAATTGCTTCACAGGACTTAGAGCCCCAGATGACATAGGATGTGATGCTGTTTAAAATGAAATCTACTCCCCTCTGATCTGACTCTGAAAATAAGTAGAGGGGCGAGGCATAATGAGAATATGATGAAAATACATTGTAGGCATATATGAAATCTTCAAAGAACTTAAATATATTTTACAAAGAATAGAATAGAAAGAAGAAAATAAGACCCCAATTTACCCCTCTCCAAAACAAAAATGTGTGCACACGTGCACATACACACACACACACACACACACACACACACACACCACTGGACACTGATATCATTACACAATATTAGTTCAATGTAGTAATATAAAATCAGGGAAAATTAAATAAATTTTTCTATTATGAGTTCATAGGCAGCTAGTATATGAAAAGCCTCTAAAACAGATTTAAAATACCTGATGGCCACTTTAGGTAGAAAAAAACCCACAGGGAATTCCTTGGACCATAATTGCCTAAGATTCATGTGTTCTTTACTGCAAATATACAAAGGTAGTCATAAAATCTTGATTTTTAAAACAATTTTCTTAGTTACATATCTTAATTTATATAAATAGAAGGAAAACAGGAGAAATGGTGAATGAGAAATCACATTACTAATGAAGTCTTTCCCTTTTTCTTTAAAATCTCAAGATTCCATGCCTATTGGATCAGTGGCACCCATCCATCTATTATCTCAGGGGTAGGGGTGGGATTGTCACAGACTTGATGCTACTTGGTCTACATAGTGAGATTCTGTTTCAACACACACACACACACACACACACACACACACACACACACACACAATTTTCTGTTGCTATAATAAAACATTCTTACCAAAAACAACTTAAAAGAAGAAAAGTTTATTTTGATTTATGGTTCTCCAGGGCTAAAGTCTGTCACAGTGAGAACAGCATGGCATGGAGGCAGAACAAAGGGGCTGATCTCCTTTCATCATACATAGAAAGCAGAGAGCAAACAGGGAGTGGGGCTATAAACCTTCAAAGCCTACCCACCCCTTACGGTAACAAATAACAATCATCTTCCAGTAAGGTTGCACCTTCCTAAAGTCTCCACACCCTCTTTAAGCAGCTGCACCAACTAGGAGTAAGCATCCAAATACATAAACCTATAAGGAACAATTTTTATTGAAGCCACCCCAGTAGGAGTCCTACTGGCCATGTAATATAGAGTATTTATTAATGCCACAGGCTTCGCTGTTCATTAGAGAGCATTTATGTCTCCCTACCTTGACTTCATTAGAATGACTTATGGTAGAGTATCTTTATGCTGCTCCAGAATCGGGACTTTCTTTCTAATTCCTCACAGAGTAGTCGTACCAGAGCTGTTCCAACACAGATGAGTTTTGAACTTGAGCTCAGATCAAGCACTAAGAATTGTGACCATATTTCTATTGGCTTCTTCAACTCTTTTCTTTTCTAAACTCTCACTTTGGGGATTAGAGAAAAATACAAACCTTAGATAAAGAAATTTTTCTCTGACCCCAAACTGCTTGGGGCCAACAGAGATGAAGGGTTAACTAGAGACCACCACACAAGTGCTTATCAAAGTCCCACGCTGAATCTATGCTTGGTTTGAAGTACTTCTTCATGCACAACACTGTGGACCTTGAAGCGAGTCCTGTTACCTCACTCTCTTCACTGAGATGCACTGGAGGATGAGTGTACCTACAAGCTTTTCTTTGGCATGGGTGTTTACTGTATAAATGATTCAGCAGTTTAAGAAGCAATGTGAAGCCAGCTTTAAATAAATCTGTGTTGGCTCTGTACAATGTTAAACCATCTGAGACTTGTGCTTGGGGTGGGGTGGCTGTCAGGCCTATCTAAACAAGCAAAGATGGACTCTTGACCAAAACATATCATTTTAGGGAATGGAAAGAAGAGACGCCTACTCAGAAGAACTCAGAGAGATGATCCCAACATAAAGCAAGAAGCTCTAGATTTATAATTAGCTCTCATATTCAGGAGCCCAATGGACCTGGGCCATTTACCTAACCACTCTGAGCCTCTGTTAACATTTGGAGTGTGGTAATGACAGTTGTGGTGCCCACTGGGAAAATGACACAGGACATCTTGCATCTGTAATCAATCTTTACAGAAACCTCTACTGCCTTTTCCAATGGACAGAACAGTGATAATAAAAGGGAGAGGAGTTTATATATTTGTAAATGTATTTACTCCACAGTAGACTGTGTAGTACACCCCATGTTCTCCAGCCTTCCTGCTAAGAATAGCACTAAGAATTAGAGTGTTCATCCAGATGCTTAAATGATAACAGATATTTAATTGTCATGCTCAGAGTTAGCAAGTGCCGTGTCCTTGTGTAAATGGTAGTGAGCCTGTATGTGTGTTTCAGGCACTTAACCTATTTGTTCTGCTCTAACAGCATAATTATAAAATAGCTACTTATTTTGTAAGACTCTGGAGGCTGGGAAGTTCAAGTTCAAGTGGCCATCACATTCTGTGTCTGGTGAGGACCTGTGTGTGGATTTATATATGGGTCCTCTTGTTATGTTGTTCATGCTGTGGATACAGACAAGACAACTCTCTGAGGATTCTGAGGGCTTTTTTATTATTATTATTTTAAAGATTTATTATTTATTCAGGGTGTGTGTGTGTGTGCGCGTGTGTGTGATCTTGGGTGGATAGTTGCCCAAGCAGGCAATCAGGCAATGAAAACGTGTAAGATCCCCCTTGAGCTGGACCTTCATGGGTCCTCAGAACTGAGCCTAGGTCCTTTGGAAGAGGAGCAATCCTTCTGAACTACTGGACCATCTCTTCAGCCCCTGTTAGGACTCTTCTGTAAGGGCACTGACCCCATTCACGAGGGCTCCACTATTGTGTGCTCATCACCTCCCAAAGACCCAGCACCTAATAGAGTAGTGTATTCTGAGGAGACACACATGCTCAGACCATAGCAGCATGGGCAGTGGTCCAAAGGATAAGGAATTACTTACAATAGCAGTCAATAGTTAGTGAAAGTTCACATGGAGTTTGAAATATGGTATAGCTTGCCCTGTATTCTCAGTACCAGGCCAGGAAACAAGTAGCATTTTTAACCTGAGAGAAGACTGGAATTAGGAGGGGTAACACATCTTGTTTGCTGCTGCCCAAAAAGTGATTGACAGATGGGGCTCTTTAGGGTCCGACAGTCTGGTTGCAAGGGTTCTGAGCCAGGATTTTGTGTGGTAAAGGTTAGAGGTGGACAGCAGCTGTAAAGGTCACAGCTGTAACGGCCTTCCTTAGAGCACCTCCCCCACCCTGTTTATACTAGACACTGTAGGTCCTTCCCAAAATAAGCCCCTCAGGATGAGACTAATTACTTGGGTGTGGAAAGTGTAAGCTTCTTCTAAGTTTTTCAGGGCAAGCCCTGGAGAGAGAGGGGGTCGAGGGATTGGGGAGGGGAGATGGAGAGGGTGCTCACATAAATTCTTTCACTTTTTGGCAAACATGCAGTTATTCCAGTAACAGCCAGCGCAGGGGACAGTTTTTCAGGGAACCTAGAAAGCGATGCCTTTATAAGCTGTCTGCCTTGTTTTGTTTTTTTTGTTTTGTTCCCTCTCTCCTCTCACCTGTTTGCCCTAGGAGATGAAATAGTTTTGGTTTGCAAGCTGTCGCCAGGGAATGGAGCAAGACTTTGTGTAATAAACAAGAACACCTGCCAGGGCCCCCAGCGAGTAGCCAGACTGCCAAGGAAACCTGGCCTGGTGACAAGGTCCATTCAACATGACAGGGGTCACTGAAGAGTCTGGCTACTTGCTGGGGCCTCTGGCAGAACACCTATCCCAGCTCCATGAGGGACAAATGTGCCCCTCCCTGTGCTGCGCCCTGCAGATCCTCTGACTATCCCCAGCCTGGGTGGTTCAGAACGTACGAGAATAAGAATAGTGTGTGTGTGTGTGTGTGTGTGTGTGTGTGTGTGTGTGTGTGTGTGTGTGTGTGTGTGTTCTCACGTGTGACAATTCAATAGGAAAAAAAAAACTATCTAGAGCCTCCATCAAATTCCCAAGGATCCAGAACTCCGACAAGAGAACCCCATGCAACATGCCCTGGCCTTCAGAACAGCTGGCTCTCAGCTTTTACTTCTGGAGCAGCAGGGCTAAGGCTGTCGACCTTCCGTCCTCTTATGAAACCGAGGCATTTATGAGACCACAATATGGGGTTGTAAGGTTTAGCTTTAACCCCCACCCCTTTTCTAATCTAAGCTTAATCCTTCTTAAACCTTGCCTGGCCCTGGCAACGGGTCCTCAGGACTCACTGGACCCAGGGTTGGACCACAATCCCTCTGTACAATTCCAGCTCGAAGAAGGTCAGGGCTCCTCGGGAGATGGCTAGAGACAGGCGCAGATGCTTCACGCAAGTTGCCGGGAATGTAGACACAGCTGCTCCTAATGGGCCACTTTCCCTGGCTGTCCTTTCAAACCACAATGGGGCCCTGGTGACAGTGCTCCGTTCCAGACAGCCCCTCAGCCAGCTTAGTTTGTTTGAATAGCACTTTCCAGATTATTCCGCGAGAAGCCTCAGATGTGCATGGATGAGGTGGAGCAGAACACATGGTCTGACCCCTATTTTTACAGAGCAGTTGTTATGGTCTGTTTTGTATCCGAGGGATTTATAAGAGACGTTATTTTGGGAAGAGGAGAGAAGAGGAGCAGAATTCTATTCTAAAACCTGCCCTTATATTTAGTGTATTCTGGCCCGAACGAGTAAAATGGAAGAAATCTTGTAGATTATTATTACCCAGCAAGTTGAGTTTTCTTTCTAGCTTTCTCTGCTGCCCCCTTTTGAACTAATGTTTTGTTTAACCCTTGATATGAGTATTTGACAACTCTGTCCTAACAGTGATCTTAACCACGAGGATAGCAGGATGAACGCAGTGTCCCCTGTGCCATTGCTGTAGCTTACCTCACTGCCCTACGGGAGCTCATGGAGACCGAGTGGGTGGATGATCCCTCCTTGACTCTCCATAGCAGCAGCTGCCTCAGATTGGACTTTTATAACCTAGTTATTGTCTCAGTGCATAATTTGCCACTAATGTTCAATGATGGAGAGGCATGTGTTTAAAGAAGACATGAATAATTAATGATTAATAAAAGAATAGGTCCTAAATCTCAGAGCAAAACAATAGCAATTTATAAAAGAGCTCATCACCACTTTACAACCACTCAATTTCACTCGGTCTATTTTTGTGCATTGTTTTTAGGGTAGGTTCTTTTTTTTGGTATTTAAAATTAGTTATGATTATCTGGACATATTTAATTTTCATTCTATAACTTCCCTGAACAATATGATTTGATGAGTCTTTTTCTATTATTCCAATCTTCTCCTTTGAATTTGTTTATTTTATGTGTGTGTGTGTGTGTGTGTGTGTGTGTGTGTGTGTGTGTGTGTGTGTGTGTTCACAGCTGCTATGGTACATATGTTGAGTCTATAGGACAACTTATGGCCATAAAACAACTTGAAGTCTCCTTCAAGGTCTCCTTTCATCATGTGGGTTCTGAGTATCAAACTCAAGTTGTTAAGTTTATTAGCAGACACATTTATCTCCGTACCATTTTGTTGGCCTTCTTTTTTCATTTTCCCATGATGGGGGGGCTGGGGGGGGATGGACCTCTTAAGCTGAAGGCTGTATAAGTCAGAGTCCTAGTGTTCAGTTCGGAGGAGCGTTTGTTGTGCTTCCTGGCAGAAGCACACCCCACTCTAGAATGAAGACTTATAGGCCAGCAGAGCATAAAGTTATGGAAACAGGAAGGAAAAATCTCTTAGAGTGTCACTAAAAGTGATGGTGAGTGGTATCACTCCCATTTCTACCCTTTGATTCCTGGACCAGTGACTCCTGGATACAGAAGAAACACTACCATATATTGTATGGTGATTCAATATCTGTGAAGCCTTCTGGGGAGCCCTGCACAGCCCTCAGATTACTATCGCCAAGTTTGAACTGTAACTATCTATTTAAAAGGCTATTTTACAACTCTGCCAAACTAGCTACTTCACGATGGTGAAGAGTAGACCAGTGAATCCCATGAGCATGAACCTATTGCTACAGATCTTTGATTGGGAAGTGAGTTTTCTGTCTAGATGCAGTGTTGTATGGAATATGGTGGCAGGCATTCTGTAAGAACATGGAGGGTAGTTTTGGCAGAAGCACCATATGTAAGAAAGGCACGTCCACACGCAGAACAAAAACCTATCCCAATAAGGATAAAGCATGGCCTTTTCTACAGTGAAGGAGTCCAGTTTAGTCCACCTGCCATCAGGTTGCAGACTGGCCATACCTGATAAAGGTGCCGTAGCAGAGTCTTAATCTTTGTCTCTGCTGCCATCATATTTAGTACTCAGCAGTAGCCATATCCTGGTTAGTGTGGAGAATGAAAGTCCGTATTATTGAGCCAGTCATCTCGGCATTTATGGTACTTTATTCATGGGTCCACTGATCAGTGAAAAAAAAAATGGCCAAGAATAGAAGTTGACTGCTGGGCTGGAGAGATGGCTCAATGGTTAAGAGCACTGACTGCTCTTCCAAAGGTCATGAGTTCAATTCCCAGCAACCACATGGTAGCTCACAATTATCTGTAATTGGATCTGATGCCCTCTTCTGGTGTGTCAAGGATAGTGCAGTTATGTACATTAAAAAAAAGTTGACTGCTGTTTATAGAATGGGTCACAGCATCTACTTAGTTATTAAAGTTTTCCTTTGCTGAGGTCACATTTTGATGACCATTTACAAATAAACAAATATTTTTATATCCTTTACCCACTTGGCGATTACTTATTCACATAATTCTTCCTCAAATATCGTTCTCACCAATATTCCAGTCATGCCTCAGAGAAGTCCCTGACCATCCAACCTAACCATTGACTACAGCCCATGAATAAGTATCTACATTAGTTATTTTCCTGTTACCGTGATTAAAAAAAAACAATAAAAGTGAAATTAAAGAAGGGAGGGTTTATTTTGGCTCACGGTTTGAGGATACAGTCTGTCATGGTGGGGAAGTCAAGTTCACGGGAGCTTGAAGTAGCTGGTCACATTGTAACTGCAGTCAGGAAGAAGGTAGGGATACATTGTTATGCTCAGATTACCTTCTTCTTTTAACAAAGATCAGGATTCAAACCCAGGGAACAGTACCACCCACTGTTAGGTATCTATTCCTACTTCAATTTAGTGAATTAAGATAATCACTCGTGGGCATGACTGGGATAGCCCAAACCTAGATACCTGAGTTGGTATACCCAGAAGCTTGTTTCCTAGGCAATTCTAGAGCCTCTTAAGTTGACAATCAGCTGACCATAACAGTATATAATTTCTCATTTGACTATTTTCTGTCCAAGCAAAATGCAATCTTGCGTACTATCTGACATTCTTCCTATAAATGTGAATTTTATTTCATCAGATGAAGTAATGAGAAAAGAACCATACCTAAGCTTTACAAATATATGGCTTGGACTGAGCTCAGAGCAGTTCTATCTCTGTACTATCTATCCCTAGACCTAAACCTGGAAGCTTCTAGTCTCTGTACAATCTAATCTTCTGCAAGTCCAGACCTTGAAATCTTCAGCTTCCAGCCTCTGTATGTTAACCTAGACCTAGAATGTTTTCAGCCTTAGTTTCTTCTGAACTTTGGCTGGCTGGTTCAACTCAGCTGTTTTGTCCCAAACTGCTTTCCAAGCTGATTGATTCAAACTGGCTTCTTTCAGCTTCTCACTGAATTGCTCTACCTGGTTTCAAACTAGTTCTGGCAATTTGTTTTAATCTTCTGGCTCCTTCTTATTCTCTGACTACAACTGCCTACACTAACCTGCACTCACAAACTACAAGAACTCACAAACAAACTCAACAGTGCATTGCCTGAACTCAACTCTCTTTGTATTGCTGTTAAGTAACCTCTCTATTCTGTCCTCGTGAGTGTTGAGTGTATCATATCTCTGACCCATTCTGTTAAATCTTTCACTTTGTCTGTCCCTTAATTAGACATCACTTTCAAACATGGTTGCTTCCTTCTACAAACTAATCTTACCTATATTGTTTGGGGTTAAAAGTATATGCTAAGAGCGTGTTTGTATTCCAGCCACAGGGATTAAAGGTCTGTGACATGTGTGCATTCCAGCCTGATCACACAGACCTAGGTCTTTGGATGTGATTCCCTTGCCAGAACAGTCATGTTGCTGGATTACAATTTCTCTACAATTCACTGAACATAGTGAAAATTTGCCTTCACCACCGCTGAAGCTTCAACTTTGTCCCAAAAGGACATAAATTGCTAGAGCTGTCCACTTCTGTGTAGTGTCTGCACAGTGTGCAGAACCATGTATAAATTGGGTGCCAGTCTTCTCTTCCTGAATCAAGCAATCATACAGCATACCCCATGAGACCAGATTTATATTCTTAGGAACAGAAAGCAGTGGAGAGTATGCATAGGTGCATAGGTGTGGTGGTTTAAATAGAAATGGCCCTCATAGGCTCAAATATTTAAATACTTGGTCATTAGGGAATGGCCCTACTTGGCAAGGATTATGTGTGACCTCAGTGGAATAAGTGCAACCTTGTTGGAGAAAGTATGCCAATGGAAGTGGGCTTTGGGTTTCAAATACTCAAGCTAGGCCCAGTGTCTTCGCTCTGCCTACTGTCTATAGATCCATATGTAGAACTCTTAGCTACTGGCCAGCACAATGTCTGCCTGCCTGATGCCATGGTTCCCACCATGATGACTGTGGACTAAACCTCTGCACTGTAAACGAGCCCCAGTTAAATGGTTTTTTTTTTTTTTTTTTTTTTTTTTTTTTTCTTTTTTTTTGGAGCTGGGGACCCGAACCCAGGGCCTTGCGCGCTTCCCTAGGTAAGCGCTCTACCACTGAGCTAAATCCCAGCCCCAAATGTTTTCTTTTATAAGAGTTGTTGTGGTGGGTGGGGAGCACCCTCTCAGAAGCAAAGGGCAACATTTGGAATATAAATAAGTAAAATAATTTAATAAAAAAAGAGTTACTGTGGTTGTGGTGTCTGATTGCAAAAGAATAGGATATTGACTAAGCCAAAGGACTTAGGCAACTTCTTCACATAACTTACTCATGTGATTAGGACCTCTTTGG